>NW_016107331.1:3987396-3989655 GCF_001604975.1 Cebus imitator | reverse complement strand
TTTTTTTTTTTTTTTCAGTGAAGAGGCTGGACAGACGATATAGAAAAATGAGCAGTTTTAAGAGAGTGAATATTAGAAAGTAAAGTCAAATTAAAACATATTATCTTACAAAGGTTAAAAAAACTATCTTCTCTCCACCTAATTTTTCTATCTAGTTTTCTGTTGACACAATTAGATATACTGAATCAAGTTATTCAAAGATTTCTTTCTTTCTTTCTTTTTCCTTTTTTTAGACGGAGTTTTGCTCTTGTTGCCCAGGATGGAGTGCAATGGCGTGATCTTGGCTCACAGCAACCTCTGCCTCCCAGGTTCAAGAGATTCTCCTGCCTCAGCCTCCCGAGTAGCTGGGATTACAAGCATGTTCCACCACACCTGGCTAATTTTTTGTATTTTTGGTAGATATGGGGTTTGTCCATGTTGGTCAGGCTGGTCTCAAACTCTTGAATTCAGGTGACCCACCTGTCTCGGCCTCCCAAAGTGCTGGGATTACAGGCATGAGCCGCTGCACCAGGTCTTCAAAGCTTTCTTTTACATGGCTTGAACGTTCCAGTTGTACCAACATTATATTCACAAAAGATATTAGATATTTTTTCATTCTTCTTGGCTGCCAAATATCTGAACTCCCTTCATATATTTGGGGACCTTCTCCCATTAGAGAAACTGGAAAAATGCCTGATGCTTCTCTTCCCAGTTTCTCTTAAAACTAGGCATAGGTGCATGACCCTGGCCTCCACTAATCATAGGACACACCCACTATTTTCAATAGAGGGCCATTGAAACAAGGAAGTAGAGTCTCAGAGAATTATTTTCCAGAGTCCGTGAATATTACAACAAGATCTCATTCTCAAGGCAGTGGTGGCCACAGCCCCTGTAAAAGAGTCTCATGTCCTGTGCCGGTCGTGTTGACAGTTTAGCAGCAGTAGTAGTGATATACAGTAGGCCCTGTGTCTGTGGCTTCCACATCTATGATTTAACCACTCTCATAAAAAATTGGAGGGGGGAATGTTGTATCTGTAATGAACATGTACAGACTTTTTTCCCTTGTTAACATTCTCTAAACAATATAGTACAACTATTTCCATAGCATTTACATGGAATTAGATATTATAAGTAATCTAGAGATGATTTAATGTATATAGAAGGATATGCATAGGTTAAATGTAAATATTATGCCATTTTATATCAGGGAGTGAAGCATCTGTGGATTTTGGTGAGGGAGGTCCTGGAACCTAGCTCCCAAACCCCCCCCCCCCACATACTGAGGGACGACTGTACCGGCAGGTCAGTTTCACTGTATCTATTATTTGGGACATTTCTTGTGGCTGTGTGGCCCTTGAGTCTGATACTCCTATGAATTCAACAACTCACTGAACTTCCCAATATCTTTTCTATTTTCTTTATTACTTTTTCCTTTGAATAATTTTAGGTTTACAGAACAGTTGCAAAAATTGTACAGAGAGCTTCTATATACCCTTCACCCAGCTCACTTTATCCTTAACATCTGGCATAGATAATAATTATGGTAAATTAATCAAAACTAAGAAATTAACACTGGTACTAAACTGTCTTCAGGTTTCCCCAGTTTTCCTACTAAATTCTTTTTCTGTTCTGGTATCCAGTTAATGATAACACATGACATTTACTTGTTACGTCTTTTCAGTGTATTCCAGTCTGTGACAGTATCTTTCATCACAGTAACACTATGTGGTTGGGTATTTTGAAAAGTGTTCCTCTATTTGGGTTTGTCTGGTATTTTCATGATTAGACTCATGTTATGGGTTTGGGGGAAGAGATCCATAGAAGTGATGCACCCTTCTCAGTACATCATATCAAAAAGCACATGGTTTTGATGTGTTTCGTTATTGGTGGTGTTAACCAAGATCTGTCAGTTAGTTAACCTGGTGCCTGCCAAGTTTCCTGACTGTAAAATTACTTATTTTTCATTTTTCCTGTTCTGTTCATTAGAAGCAATTCACTAAGTTCAGCTCACATATAAGAGGAGAGAAATTACACTCCACCTCGTTGATTTGTGGACATATTTTAAAACTACCACAATAATTAATACATATTTTGAGGGAAATACTTTGAGGCCATGCAAACATCCTGCTTTTCCTTAACATTTCACTCACAAATTTTTGCATTTGTCCCTAGACCTTTCCTGCAGCAAATATTACTCTGGGTTCTAGCAATGATTTTCTGTTTCCTTCCTTCCTTCTATATTTATTAGTTGAAATTATTCCAAAATAGATATTTGTCTCA
>NW_016107331.1:3943136-3987209 GCF_001604975.1 Cebus imitator | reverse complement strand
TCCTGCCTCAGCCTCCTGAGTAGCTGGGATTACAGGCACGCGCCACCATGCCCAGCTAATTTTTTGTATTTTTGGTAGAGACGGGGTTTCACCATGTTGACCAGGATGGTCTCAATCTCTTGACCTCGTGATCCACCCGCCTCGGCCTCCCAAAGTGCTGGGATTACAGGCTTGAGCCACCGCGCCCGGCGCTTAATCATTTATTTCTATGTGTCTGGACTCATGGATATCTATTCTGTGGTTTATAATCCAGTAAAGTTATTTATTTGGTTGCTCAAATTCTTATAGCTTTGCTATTGGTAGTTCTTTCAGGTTGTCTCTTGTGTACTTTTGACATGCCAGGATCCTGGTATTAAAAACTTATTATTACAGCAGTGTGCTGCATAATGATGTTTCAGTCAGCAATAGATCACATATACAACAGTAGTCCCATAACATTATAACGGAGTTGAAAAATTCCTATCACCTAGTGATGTTGCAGCAACCATGATGTTATAGGGAAATACATTACTCACATGTTTGCTGTGATATTGGTGCAAACAAACCAACATATACTATAGCACATATAATTATATACAGTATCTAATACTTAATAATAAACAACTATGTTACTGGTTTATGTATTTACTATTTACACTATACTTTTGATCATTATTTTAGAATATATGCCTTTGACTCACACACAAGAAAGTTAACTGTAAAACAGCTTCAGATCGGTTCTTTGGGGGGTATTCCAGAAGGCACAGCGATCATGGAAGATGACAGCTCCATGCATGTTATTGCCCCTGAAGACCTTTCAGTGGCAAAGATGTGGAGGTAGAAGATGATCCCGACCCTGTGCAGGCTTAGGCTATTGTCTGTGTCTTAGTTTTTGTCAAAAATGTTAAAAAGGGGGAAAAAAATCTCAAGTAGAAAAAAAGCTTATAGACTAAGATATATATAAAGAACATATTTTTATACAGATGTACAACATGTTTGCATTTTAAGCTGTGTTATTACAAAAGAGTCAAAAAGTTAAAGAAAATTTTATAGTTTTATAAAGTAAAAAAGTTTCTGTAAGCTAATTTATTATTAAAGAAAGAAAACTATTTTAAATAAATTAAGTGTAGCCTAAGGATATAGTGTTGATAAATTCTACAGTAGCACATAGTAATGAATGTCCTAGGCCTTCAGATTCACTCACCAACTCACTCACAGCGATTTCCAGTCCTGCAAGCTCCTAGGTAAATGTACTATATAGGGATAACTAAAAAAAAAAAAAAAATTAGGCTGGGTGTAGTGGCTCACACTTGTAATCCCTGCATTTTGGGAGGCCGAGGTGGGTGGATCACTTGAGGTCAGGAATTCAAGACCTGCCTGGCCAACATGGTGAAACCCCGTCTCTACTAAAACTACAAAAATTAGCCAGGTACATTAGCTCACGCATGTAGTCCCAGCTACTCAGGAGGCTGGGGCAGAAGAATCTCTTGAACATGGGAGGTGGAGGTTGCAGTGAGCTGAGATTGCATCATTGCACTCCAGCCTGGGTGACAGAACAAGACTTTGTCTCAAAAAAATAAATACATGAAATAAAATAAAATAACAATTTATACTGTATTACTACTGTAACTTTTCTATGTTTAGATGCACAAATAAGACTATTACAACTGCCTACAGTATTTAGTATAGCCATATATTGTACAGGTTTGTAGCCTAGAAGCAATAGGGCATACAATATATATAGCTTAGGTATGTGGTAGGCTATACCATCTAGGTTTATATAGGTACATCCTATGATGTTTACACAATGACAAAATCATCTAATGGTGTACTACTCAGAACATATTCTTGTCATTAAGCATGACTATTTCCTTATGTTCTGATGCTACAAGATGCTCCAGGCTCATCATGTATCTTCCCCAGCACAGTCCTAGAATCAGCAGTTTCTCTAGGGAGTCCTAATTCCTTTTACTAGAGAACAGTATTTACAAATCAATGAGGTTGGAGTTCTTGTTTCTACTTAGGTTTCGCTATTTCTAGGCCACCTCAGCAAAAATGTTTAGGAAATACATTTATTTCTGTAGGTATGTGTGTATATATACACACATACATACACACAGAAAAATATATTTATATTTCTCTATATGCATATCTGTGTGTATTTAAACACATATATAAATGTGTAAAATATTTCCGTATCTCTTTGACTGAATGCATGCAAACATATATTTTAATATATATGCTTTATATCTATATAGCTCTATCTATTTAAATAAACAGTTTATTCTGATGTCTCTGACTCTAATCCGTATAACAGGTTTCATTCTAGCCTTTGCTCCTTTATTTGTATATCCCTTCTCTACCAGTGAGAAAAGTGGCTCTCAGCATCACAATGTATTTATATACAGTAAGAATTGCTAAACTGTAAGAAATAAATTTACCAACTAACACCAAGTTTTGATATGCAGTTTCCTTTGTATTTTACCTTACAGTATCAGTCAAAACATTTTGTTAAAATTACTTAGGTCAGTTCTTTCTTCCCTATACCCTTCAATGAAGTTACCTGATACAATTCATTTATAATATAGTTAGGTTCATTTGTTAGATTTCATATCCTGGGTTTTACCACATTCTAGTTAATTTGTTTTGCATTTGCATACAGGTTGACAGCATACAGCTCTGAGTTTTGATGAATACACAGAGTCATGGAGCCAACACCACAGGTACCATACAGAGCAACTCCATTACCCGAAGATGCCCCTGTGCTGCCACTTTGTAGTCAATTTCCCCACCCCTCCATTCAGAACCCCTGGAGACCATTGACCTATTTTCTGTTCCTTTAGTTTTACATTTTCCACAATGACATATGAATGGAATCATTCTCTGTGCGGTCTTTTGTGTCTGGCTCTTTCATTTAACAAAATGCAATTAAGATTCATACATGCTGTTGTGTGAATCATTAGTGAATCAATAGGTCACATAAAAATCCTACTTTTCAATGTCAACTTATCTCATGTTTTCTTCTGTAGCTCAGGAGTACAGAAGCTTTTTAGATGGCTTAGTATTAAAAAAAATACAGTATTCATTCACTTATATATGAAACTCCTCCTTTATGCCAGGCACACTGTGATAAACACTGGGAATTCATCAGTAAACAAGAACAACGAGGTCTCCTCCCTTACAGACCTTCTAACATATTGTGATAACTGCATTGGGAGAGCAAAAATATACGGAAACATCTAAGTGTGATGGTTAATTCTATGTGTTAACCTGATTGCCTAGAAGGTGCCTAGATTAAACAGTATATAAATTGTGTTAAAGACGAGATGAGCTTCCGAATCGGTGGGCTCCGTAAAGTAGGTTGCCCTCCCCGGGGTGCGTGGGCATCATCCAATCTGTTAAGGGCCTGAATAGAACAAAAGGAGAGGGAAGGATAAATTCAGCCCTTTTTTCCTGCCTCAGTGCATGAGCTGGGATATTTGAACTCATCCTTCCCTGCCCTCAGCCTGGTATTTACATCATGGGCTCCTGTGGTCTTAGGCCTAGGCCTCTGGACTCTGAACGGTTACACCGCTGGCTTTCCTGGGTCTTCAGCTTGCTGACAGCAGATTGTGGGACATCTCAGCCCTCCGAATCTCATGAGGCAATCTCTGATAACGAATTTTCTTTTGGTTTTATTTCTCTGGAGAACTCTGACTAATACAAGAAGCATATTGAAGAGCTACCTCACCCAGTCAGGGCCCAGGCAGGCTTCCCAAAGAAAGTAACAACTTGGCTGAAAGATGAAGAAAGAGTAAAAAGTAGGAGTGAGAGAGAAGTCACATAGAATAGTTGGAGTGGTAATGATTCCAGGCCATAGGGATTGTACTTTCAAAGGCATCCGAGCACAAGAGGAAATAAGTCCATGCAGAAAAACTGAGAAATGAAATTAGAAGAAGGAATGAAGTGGAAAATGGTAAGGACCAGTCACGAATAATTATACAAGTCATGGGAAAGTGTTTGGACTTCATCCTAAGGGGAAACTGCCCCCATCGAGGCCTGAGTATCTCAGCATCCTTTGCCTCACACACTGAGACCACATCACTTCTCATGTATCTCCCAATATTTCAGGATGAACTCCATGAAAGTGAAATGGTACATTTTGGGGAACATGGTAATTTTCTATTTTGGGATTGGAGTGACTATAGGAAGTCACTTTAAAACTTGGCTTTACTTAGATAAACTCATTACTCACTTATCCCAAGGAAAGAGATGATCATGTGTTTGGGTCCAGATTGGAAACATGTTTTTCCTTATGAAGGAAACAAATAAATAAATAATGTGATGACAAAACGAAAACTCTGAATATGTTGAGTGAGTTCATTGTGCTTCTAATAACAAAGACTGCCTCGGAGAGCTGGGCTATTTAGCAGACTTTTCTCCGAAGTCAATTGAGAACTCCATGGCGGAACTATGAAACGTTTAACTCTGATGGGAATGCTGCAACTGTGAATGAAGTTTGACTATTGGATGCAGAGTTGATCTTGTTTCTTCCTGTGAAATGTTTGCCTCTCTTCTTTTACTGGACAGTAACTAACAGTATTAGTGATTTAAAAGGGAAAATAAGCATCAGCCATGTCTTTCTTCCCTGAAAATGTTGCTGGATGAATATTTCCCTCCTTCAGTAAAACAACCTGATTGGAGGTCCATTGAGTACTTTCAATAAAGAAGAAATTGGGCTGGTAAATAAAAAGATACAGTTAGTAAAATATAAAATTTGTATTAGAAATAGTATTTTTTAAATGTTAAAAATGTGAAAACATTGTACTTGTTGGCAGTAATCTGGCTGGCTCTTTCCTTAGCATTGCCATTGGTAATTCCTTATTGCTGTGAATCCAGACGCTTAAAATACTGTGACACCGAGATAGGAAGAAAAAAAATATTGCTGAACCTACCATGTAAACCTCTCCCTCTTACCCCACCTCCCCTGCTGACCCACAACATTATGTTTACCAACATCATTTAAAGCTCCACACAAGCTAGGAGTAGTACCCAAAGCCTACAAATATTAAATACTTAGCTAAGGTTACATCTGAGATGTGGGCAGAAGCTTGGATGAACCAGAACTACTTGATTCCAACATCTGAGTCAAATCTGTCTTACATTACTTCCTCATCATCCCTAACATCAGCAAAATTTTCTGAATTTTATTGCTTCAAAATCTAAGCATCTTGTCCAAAAACCAAATTGATTAGTTAGTATGTTTTTGGAATGGTAATTTAAAATACTATCTTTATTTTCTTGTTTGTTTAATGCAAAAAGAGCATTACTAGTATGATGGAAAGTTTATATTAATTTTTATAATTTTAAATAAATTTTTGAATGTTTAAATAAATCTTATGGGTGCTCTGGAATTCTGTGGGCATACATTTACTGTCCTTAGATGTAATCTAATCATGATGTTTGAGACATGTCATAGAGCTGTATGCTATTTTATTTTTCCTTATGCAGATAAAATGCTTTTTATAAGAAAGTGTTGTTTTAATTTTAAAAAAATATTATACGCTTATGGAAAACATCTAAACATTACAGAAGGTTACAGAGTGGGTAAAAAGTACACATTTTATACATTTTTTATAGTACACAATAAGATAGGTAAATGGATTAATGCATATTCATGTGAACTTTGCTGTTTTCTTTTCAATCCTGGAATTTCATCCATTAATCTTTTTAATAACTGTGTAGCATCCCAGCACACATTTATAATTTGCTTAACCAGGCCTCTACTGAATTGAATTGAGATTATTTCTAGTTTTTTGTTATTATGAAAAAAAATGCTGTAGTTAAATCCTTATACCTACTTCTCTTCTCATTTGTGAAAATGTATTTACAGGACAAATTCCTATGTACTATGTAGAAACAGCATAATATGACTGAGCAATTTCTACACACTATAATAACAAAACATTTAATCTGTTGGTAGAAAATTTAATGCTTCATGAAAGCCATTCTTCTGGAACTGGTAAAATGTAGTTTTTCTTTTCTTTATAGCTGTAGTTCATGATTGAACTTAAAGACTATAATAAAGTTACCATGAAACCACAGTGTGTCAAGACAGAGAGCATAGTTGTTTTTGAAAAAGGTATACTCTGGAGCCAGGATGACTTAAATTTTAACTTCAGCTTCATCATTTATTAGCTGTGTGATGTTGAGCACATTAGTACTATTCTCTTAGCCAGAGTTTCTCACATGAGATAGCCTAACCAGTAACTTTTATAGGGATAATTTGACCTTTGTAAGAGAATGCATATAAAGCACTTAGCATAATGTCTGGCACATGAAAAGCAGTAAATAAACATTTATTATTATTATTATTATTATTATTACATATCTATTAGTTCTATACCTTTTTGGTATGTGTGACATTACTTTTAGTATTCAAATCTCCATAAGTTATTATTACTGTTTAATTTATCATTTATTCAGCAATATTTATTGACAAGGTACTGTGCACTGCCCTAGTGTTGGGGATACAATAATCCTGTAGAAACATGACTTCTGCTTAGCAGCAATCAAAATACCATAGAAATCCTAATGTTTTAGTGTGTTTTAACTTCAAAAATAACATTAGTCAATACCCTTTGAAGTAGAATTTAAGACATTTCATTATAACTCCAAAGGTTTGTTGTGAATTTAAGTCGATTTTGATACTTTCCTAAAAAATGAAAAATGACTCCACAGTTTGTGGGTCAATGGCTAGCGGGAATTCTTTTTACAGCTGCCTTGTGTCATTTATCTTAATCAAACATTTTTTGGTTATTTAGAAGATCATTGTGTCTTTTATACCTTGGCTTCTGGATTGCCTAAGAATACAGGTTAAGCTTTAATTTTGTCTATCTAGGTGGAAAAATGATAGGTAACAGGGTCTCTAAATTCTACACTTAATTCCTCCTGTTTTAAAAAATATCAGTTGAACAAAAATATTAACCAGTAACAACTGCAAAAAAGAGGACTTAAAATAAATGTATATTTCACCAGAGACATACAAAATATTTTTAAATATTCAATAATTTAGAATCGAGTAGGATATACTTTTCAGTAGATTGCTAACCCCTCTGAAGGTCTATGTGTTATTATGCAAATATATACAAACAACAAATATTTATATCTAGGTCTATATCTATATCCACACACATCATACACACAACATCAGCCATAGTATTTATTGGATAAATAGCAGCCTTCTTATTCTTATTGTTATTTAAGTTTATGTGCATAGTTTGAAAACGTTAGTGAGGGATCAAAGCCTGTCCAGAATGATGTCATAACAAGGTAATATGGAATCTGATTATGTGAAAAGCTGAATATTTACACAAAGAGGTCAGAAACCAGCTGGCTACATATAAACTAAGGAAAAACCAACAAACATCCTAAGAAAGTTCTTACTCTTGAGCTGCTATGGACTTGCAAACTTAGCACAATTTTTAAAGACCCAGATACTGAGAATGTTTTCTATGTCAGCACTGTTTCACTCAAAAATTTCATGTGGCTTGCTACCCAAATTATCTTGGAGGCACTAAGAAAATGTGTTTATTTGTGCTTTGCTTGATATTTTTTAAAAATTATGTTTTAAAAAACTGTAGCAAACTTCTATCTCTAGAATTTAGCGAAAACACTCAGATTGAATAAAACAACTGCAGACCATTTTTATATGTTTTATTTTTATTCTGAAAATTGAGAATTTTTTCATATTGGATTTGGGACAGAAATTCAATTAACTTGTCTAGAATACTGGAAGAAACAGTTACCTGGAAAGTCTGCTTTGTGATTGCTGGTTTGCCGTCCTCCTTCTCTGCCTCCCTTGCTGCTTCTTTCCTGCGTTCCTTCCTTTCTTCTTTCCTTCATCCTTTTTCTGTGTTCTCCTTTATCTTCTTCTTGTTTTCCTCCTTTTCTTTCACCCCCTTTTCTTATCTTTTTTGCCTCTAAAATGACAATCAATATCATGAATGATTCTATAAGAACATCACTCACAGTGCAAAAACCATTACTAAATTGTCAGAACTATGTTTATTTTCAGCAGTTATATTCACTCCTACAAAAAACTGAAGGTGTATTCCAAACTGAGAAAATGAGTCACGGGAAGGAAAAAGGGAGCTAGAAAGTTGACATTTTAGAGTTCTTTCTTAAAAACAGAGAAGACCCCAAAATGAGAAAAGATAGGGATGATGTGCTTCCTAACAAAAATAGAAATTGGCTAGTGCTGTAATTCTAACGTTAGACTGAAGATAAGACTTGTTAAGTATTTTCATGGAAATATAACAAACATTTTTATTTTACAATACCTTTATTAATTTTTGTATTTTTTGTTGTTGTTTAATAACTCTGGATTGCCAAGATTCTTGCCATACCATCTAATTTTCGTGGGGTTGAAAGCACTCCATGTTGGTATATGGTGCCATTCTTGTTAGAATGGTTAAATACCACAAAAGAAGTCCTATACAAGTATCACTCATCAACTACTGATCGTGATGTACATAAGCTTATTGATAGACTTTAGTATCTTGTAGACTCAAAAAATTTCACAGAGGAACAGAGGCATTTTGATGTTTAAAGTGAAATTTCTTTTCTAAACATTTGGTTGTAACAATCTTGGAGATTACTATCTAACTTGTGTTTTTGTCCCCTTATTGGATGCTTCATTTGGCCAATCATTTAAAATAAAGGAAAAATGGTTAATGATCCCCTTTCAGCACAAGTTAGTGTAGTAACAGTCCATAGCTTCAAGAACAGTAAGAGCATGCACAGATAGTCATAAAACAATGATGATGTAATGACCCATCTGTTTGTCACTGTGACTCTGGGTACCCAGGCAGGGTCAAGATAAAAGAGTTGCAACACAAAGCTAAAATGTCAAGGTACACTTGGGCTGGGAAATTCTGTCTAAAGCAATTAATCCCCCTACCCTGTTCTAACCCGCTTCTCCTCCCGCCATGTCCATCTCTGTTTTGCAGTTTTTCGAAATTTATAAAACAAAATAGTTCTTTGAAGACAGCTAGCTTTTTAACTTTGTGTGCTAGAGGGCTACCTAGCTTTTGCTTCTTCCCTAGGCTAGACAGAAGATCCAACTGTCCTAGAGGAATCAAATACCACACAGATGTCCCCTAGAAGGTGCTGAGTCTTGAATTTCTCAGAAGAACGTAATTGCTCATTTTCCAAGTACAGGTTTCCCATATATGAGTCATTCACTCATAGCAAGCCCCAGTGGAAATTTTGTTTTATAGTTTTAAAAGTGCAAACAACTTCATTTTTTATAATTATAATATTTTATGCCTACTGTACAAATCTCAGAGAATCTAAAAAGTTAAGAAGTTTCAAATATAGTTTTGCTAGCTATTAGGCCATTTTGTTGTATACTCCTCTATAATTTTTATGTGCATTCAAAGTCACATATACAAAATTGTTTATCAAAATACATATTTTTATTGTGATGAAAACACATAGCAAAATCTACCATTTTAATCTTAAGTGTACAGTTCAGCAGTGTTTTTTATTCACATTGTTGTGAACTAGATCTCCAGAATTTTTTTGTCTTGCAGAACTGAAGCTTTATATCCATTAAAAAACAGAAGATTTTTAGCTTAATT
The DNA here is from genome assembly GCF_001604975.1 of Cebus imitator. NCBI lineage: Eukaryota > Metazoa > Chordata > Mammalia > Primates > Cebidae > Cebus > Cebus imitator. The sequence continues at coordinate 3,977,607 of NW_016107331.1, read as the reverse complement.
TAGTCCTATTTGTCTACTTTTGTTTTTGTGGCCTCTGCTTTTGTTGTCACATCCAAGAAATCATGGTCAATCCAATATTATGAAGATTTTCCCCTGTGTTTTCTTCAAGGAGTTTTATAGTTTTGAGTCTTACATTTATGTTTTTAATCAATTTTGAGTAAATTTTTGTATACAACATAAGGATCCAACTTCATTTTTCCCATGTGTATATCCAGTTTTCTTAACATCATTTGTTGAAGATATTGTCCTTTCTCCATAATCCTGTCAAAGATTATTTGACAATAGTTACAATGGTTTATTTCTGAGCTCTCTATTCTATTCCATTGGTACAGAAGCCTGTCTGTATGTGAGCACCACATTGTTTTAATTACTGTAGTTTTGTAAGAGGTTTTAAAATCAGAAAGTAAGAGTCCTCTAACTTTGTTCTTCTTTTTTCAAAATTATTTTTATCATTTAGGGTTCCTTGAAATTCCATGTGAATTTTAGGATAACATTTTTTTAAATTATTATTTAGCCAAAAATGCCATTGGGATTTGGACAAGGATTGTATTAATTCCACAGGTCATTTTGGTAATACTGATATCTTAACAATATTATGCCTTCCCATCCATGAACAAGGAATATCCTTCCATTTATCTGTATCTTTCAAAATTTCTTTCAGTAATGTTTTGTAGTTTTCATTGTACAAGTTTTTCAACTCATCTGTTAACTTTGTTTCTAATATTTTATTCTTTTTGATACTTAATTTTCCTTTCATATTGTTCATTGTTAGTTTGTAGAAGTGCAAATGATTTTTATATGTTGACTTTGTATTCTGCAAATCTGCTGAATTCTCTTAGTAGTTCTGACAGGTGTGTGTGTGTGTGTGTGTGTGTGTGTGTGTGTGTGTAATTTCTGGAGTTTTCTACATATACATGTCATCTGTGAAAGATACTTTTACTTCTTTTAATTTCTTTTTTTGCCTAATTTTTCTGGCTGACTTCAAATACTATAATGAATAAAAATTGTGAGACCAGGCAGGCATTCCTGTTTTGTTCCCGATCTTAAAACAAAAGGCTTCAGTCTTCAACTATTGAGTATGATCTTTCTGTGGCCCTTTCATGTATGGTCTTCATATGTTGAGGTAGTTTTCATTCTATTTCTAGTTTGCTGAGTGTTTATTAATGAAAGGGTGTTAAATATTATCAATGCCTTTTTCTGCATCAGTTGAGATGGCCATGTTTTTTTTTTTGTCCTCCATTTGGTTAATATATTATATTGATTGATTTTTGTATGTTGAAAGATCCTTGCATTCCAAGAATAAATCCCACTTGGTCCTGGTGTGTAGTCCTTTTAATGTGTTGTTGAATTCAGTTTACTAGCATTTTGTTGATGATTTTGCATCAATAGCCAATAGAAATATTAGTCTGTAGCTTTCTTTTCTTGCAGTGTCTTTGTCTGACTTTGGTATCAAGGTAATGTTAGCCACATAGAATGAACTTGGAGTTGTTCCCTACTCTTCATTTTTTTGGAATACGTTGAAGAGGATTGATGTTAATTCTTTAAATGCTTTGTAGAATTCTCTAGTGAAGTTATCTGGTTCTGGAGTTATCTTTTTGGGGAAGTTTTTGAGCACAAGTTCACTCTTTTTACTAATTATTGGCCTGTCCAGATTTTCTGTTTCTCATGACTCGGTCTTGGTAGGTTGTGTATTCCTAGGAATTTATCCATTCTTCTAGTTTGTCCAATTTGTGAGCATACAATTTTAAAAATTACTCTCATACAATCCTGTTTATTTCATGTAGTGACCCCTCTTTCAATTCCAATTTTAGTTATTTTAGTTTTATCTCTTTTTGTTGATCTTTTAAAAAACCTGTACTTGTATTTTCATGATGTCAAAAAAAAATTATCTCTTTTATCTGTTTCTCCTCTAATCATAATTATTTCCTTTTTTCTGCTAGCTTTGGGTATAATTTGTTCTTTTTTTTAGTTCCTTGAGGTGTAAAGTTTGGTTGTTGATTTGAGATATTTGTTCTTACTAAATGCTTGTTTGCAGCTATAGACTTTCCTCTTAGCACTGCTTTCACTACTTCTCTTTTTTTTTTTTTGAGGTGGAGTTTTGTTCTTGTCACCCAGGCTGGAGTGCAGTAGCATGATCTTGGCTCACTACAACCTCTGCCCCTCGGGTTCCAGGGTTCCAGCAATTCTGCCTCAGTCTCCTGAGCAGCTGGGTTTACAGGTGATCGCCACCATGCCTGGCTAATTTTTGTATTTTCAGTAGAGACAGGGTTTCACCATGTTGGGCAGGCTGGTCTGGAACTCCTGACCCCAGGTCGTCCACCCGCCTTGGCCTCCCAGAGTGCTGAGATTACAGGCATGAGCTACTGCACCCAGCCCATCTCAAATTTTTATATGCTGCATTATTATTTTCGTTTGTCTCACAGTATTTTTCTAATTTCCCTTGCAACTTCTTTGACTCACTGATTTTAAGAGTGTATTGTTTACTTTCCACGTATTTGTGTATTTTCCTTCTGTTATTGATTTCTAGTTTCATTCCAATGTGATTGGAAAATACATTTTGTATAATTTGTTAAGACTTGTTTTGTGGCCCAGTTAGTATGTGGTTTATCCTGAAGAATATTTCATGTGCACTTGAGAATGTAGGTTTTGCTGTTGTTTGGCAGAGTGTTTGTTAGTTCTAATTGGTCTATAGTGTTGTTCAAATCTTCTGTTTTCTTATTTATCTTATATGTGGTCGTTCCCAAAATAAATTCTTGTTTGCAACCCATCTTTTTCAATACATTTATTTTGATCTGTTTTTCTTGTTAATGAGTATTATACTCCTTAGAATGAGGTTGTCACAAGTAACAGAACAGGAAAGGTAATGCTGGCTTAAACAAGCTAGAACTTAATTTTTTCTTTTTTCATGTGGAAGTTTGCAGAAAAGCATTTCAGAGCTAGTATGGTGCTTCATGGCATCAGGGGCTTAGGCTATTTCTATGTTAGTTATTGCTCTGGCAAGTACAACCTCCCACTCCTGGATCACCTCATTGTCTAGGATGACTTCTTTAGCTCCAGTGACACATTCAAGCTAGCAAAAAGAATAAGAGTAGGGGAAAGGGCCTATCTTCTCTATAAGGAACACTTTCTGGAAATTGCAAACACAACTTTTCCCTACATCTCATTGCTAAAATTGGGTAACCTGGATATACTTAATTGCAAGAGAGAGTGGAAAAGTCATCCCAGTTGGCCATGTGACCATCCCCAAATCAAAGGCCATGTTACAATAAAAGAGGGAAAAGATGGATATTAAGGGACAACCAACAGTTCTGTTACAAGTGTAGACCTATAGCAATACATTAACCAGGTATTTATTATTTTCCTTCCTTTTTTTGTTGAGATGGAATCTCATTCTATCACCCAGGCTAGAGTGGAATGGCATGATCTCAGCTCATTGCAACTTCCACCTCCCAGGTTCAAGTGATTCTCCTGAGTCAGTCTCCCAAGTAGCTGGAACTACAGGTGTGCACCACCACGCCCAGCTAATTTTTATATTTTTAGTAGAGTCAGGGTTTCACCATATTGGCCAGGCTGGTTTCAAACTCCTGACCTTGTGATCTGCTTGCCTCGGCCTCCCAAAGTGCTGGGATTACAGCCGTGAGCCACTGCGCTTGGTCTCGGGTGTTTATTATTTAGTAAGTGTGCTATGCTGTGTGTTGCACATTTTTATTTATTGTTCTTTTGATAAACATTTATATTTTCTATAATTCTTAAGATTATGAATAATATTATAATGAATTTCCATGAACACACACTTTTTATAATTAATGAGTTATTCTGCTTAGAAAATTCCTAGAAGTATAATTGCTGAATCAAAGTATACATGCATGTAAGTTAAATCTATTATATCGAAGCAGTACATGTGGCATGGTACAGATCAAAGATTATAAATTTTCTCATGATTAAAATAAGTCATCTTCCCCATGTTTCTCTATCTTCAGCACATTGCCCAGATAGATCCAGAAGCAAATTTTCTAAATCAGTTTTTTCATTCTATTGGTCACTTCCTACTATTATTCTAGATCACAGGTTCTAAACCATGACTGCATATTAGAACCTCCTCGAAACTGTTTTTAAAGAAGTACTGATTTCTGGACTCCACCCCAAACCATTTAAAACATAATTTCTTAAGATGGGGACTGGGCTTTGCTCCTTATAAAATAATGTTTTAAGCTCTCCATATGACCCTAATAATGCATAGCAAAGATTGAGAATCACTAGTTCAGAAAAGTGCTATTCAAACTTTAATGTGTTTCTAAAACTTGCACGGATCTTGCTAAAATACAGATTCCATTTCAGTAGTTTTGCTGAGAAATGGCTTTTCTAACAAGTGATGTCAGTCCTTCTGGTCTGCAAACCACACATTTGAGTATCAAGGCTAGATAGCATGTGTATTCTTCTATTTACTTGTTTAACTGCTTTAGACAATATGCAGTCACTCCCTCAGATGAAGATAAGGATTCACTCATTTTTATTACACACTCCTGTTTTCTTTTCTTGGTGTTTGCTATGTTGTTACTTTTAGCTTTATATGATTTATTCTGTATCTTGCAATAATATGGCTAAATTCTTGTTTTTCTTTTCATCCAGTTTTGACAGCATTTCTTGATTATTGATCATTCCCTTAAAAATAAGATCATTGGTGTTGTTTTTTTTCATCCATCTTTCTCCTCAGAAAACTTGTGTTCCACCTCTTGTTTGTTTTGCTTTGACTTTTAAGTAATCTCGGTAGTTAACATTTCTGTGCTCTCCTGCAAACACAAATAAATCTTCCATATTATGTCCTTAGGTTTTCTCTTAAAGTAGAAAACTTTACAATAAAGTAATTTGGCAGTGTTACATTTTAATGCAAAAACAGGTATGTACCATGGCAATTATGCACTAGGCTTCCAGTGCCTTTTCCATGAGCCGTTGTACAGGAATCTGGGCCACACAAAGAATACTAGCATGCTTGTCCACAGATTTCTTAAAGTCACAGCAATTCAGTTTGCTTTCTATTTATTTGATCAAGATTTTCTTGTACAATTTTTTCCCCTAGAACTTCTATAACTTCCCATCCCACTCTTGTTATTAGCTGTTCTTTAGATTTTTCACACTCTAAGATATATTAGCTGTTCAATGAGCTACATATTGTCCCAGAAGCCTATGCCCTGGGGATTACTGTCTTACTACTCTCAAGATTGGCTGCTCCCTAGGTTGGCCACAACCCCTGGAAGATCCTTTTACTTTGTCCTGGGTCAGTTCTTCTGTTTACACCTTCCTAGTTTACAGATTCTGCTGGTGAAGCACACTCAAATAGCTTCTTAAGAGATGATACACAGGTGGTAAGTGTACTTAATGCTTGTATCTTTGACATTATATTTATAGAGTATTCTAGGTGGAAAATAATTTTACTGTAGAACCTCAACTCCTCTCCTTTGTGACTGGAGAGTTTTTTTCTTCCCAGAAGCTTTTGGGCTCTTCGTTTTTAATGATATTGCTCTGAAATTTCATCACAATGTGGCTAGTGGGAGCTATGTTTTCATTCATTGAGTTGGAAATTCAGTGGGCCATTTCAAATGGAAGGCCCTTGTTCTTAGGTCTAGTACGTATCTTTTTATTATTTGCTTAAATAGTTTTAACATTTTGCCTTTTCTCTCCTTCTGGGGTTTGCATTAGTTGAATACAGGCCCTCTCAGTTTCTTCCTCATATTTTCCATCTTTTACTTTTTTGTTTAACATTTTGGTAACCTGCTTTTTTTTTTCCAATATCTCTAATAAATTTTAAGTTTTGGAAATTATACTTTTAATCTCTAAGACCTATTTCTCATTCTCTCATTGTTCCATTTCTTCTTTTGTAGGTGTAATATTTCCTTGAATCTTTTGTTTTTATTTTGTAGAGATGGGGGTGTCTCATGGTGTTGCCCAGGCTGGTCTCAATCAAGCAATCTTCCTGCCTTGACCTTCCAAAGTGCTGGGATTATAGGCCTGAGCCACCACAGCTGGCCTCCTTGAATCTTTTGGAAAACATTTATAAGAATGATTTTTATCTTTTTTTTTTTTTTGTTACCTAAATCGTTTCATCTTACTCCAAAGTTATTTGTCTACTTTGTAAAATTTGTTATTTCTCTTTTTATGTTGCTAGTTCACTTTACATGCTAGTGATTTGTCTGTTATTAAGAAGTGTGGACTGAGCAGATGGAATAGATGTTTCTGCTTTTGTGTAAGATTGTTTTTGTAATAGATCTCTTTTTTTTCTTACCAGAATTTTTTGCTGCAATGGGCCAGGCAATGACCGGTAATTCTGATGTGGAATCAGTGGATTGGAAGGTTGCTGTCTTGCTGCGTCCCTGTAAATTCCCAAATGATAATGGCTTTTCTTTGAGGCACCTGTAAATTCAGAAAATTTCACTTTTCACAGTTTGCTCAGTTTATTTATTAAGGATTCATCATACATTTTGCCTGGGGGTAACTGTTGGCTGCCTTCTCATTGTTGTATATGTTGGCAATGAGGCACTGACTGGAAGAATTCTGGCATAGTCAGGCCTTTAAATACTCTCTCTGATTTTAGCTTCTGAACTCAGGGCCTCTCTAGGATTCCACAGGCAGATTTACTCTTTTCTTCTGCAGAGATCTCAGAATCTACTGTAGGCTGACAATTTCTCTGCCCTTTTCTTCTACTAAATGGCTCCCATTTACTTTTCATATTCCAGGAATTTTTTAAATATCTCATCCTTTAGGGATGGACATACACTACTCTCTTTTGTCTGCTGTGCCAGGTTCTGCTCTATACCACAGGGAAGTGACCCTTGCAAATGACATTTTCTTGCCAACTGGCTTCCATTAAGATTCAGTCATTGAGAAATGCTGGTGGGATATGGAAGAGAGGGAAGAAGGCAGGTTATTTCTCCCATTTCTTTCTGCTTTGGGCATTCTCTCTTGTTGTAGCTACATTTCTTCCATCTCATTTAGATTCCAAACAGCCCCTTAATCCATGGTTCCAGCTCCTGCCAGGCAGTCCTGGATCCTGGGCTCTGGCAATACCTTCTCCCTTGGTTGATTCAGCCCTAGTGATGGTAATGAGTGTGTCTAATTTATCTGGCTTTTTAGATCTTCCCACAACTTCATACATACTTCCCTCTATTGAATTCTACTGAACTATTTGACTTAATTTTCCTTACTCAACTCTGAGACATATACATTTAAAGGGGTATTCTATTCCATGTATCCATATGTTTAACTCAAAAATCTTGGAAGAAATAGGAGGTTAATACATGGGTTCTGTCTGCTATCCTGAATTTAAAAAATTTTGAGGGTTTTTATTCATATTGTCAAATTGCCTACTAGAATATTTTTATCAAGTTAAATTTCCACTAATGGCAGAGTAATATCCATATCTTGACATCCTCACAGCACAGGGCTGGATACTTCCTTTAATCATTGCATCCAATCTTTACACGGTGGATCCAATGAAAAATTCAAGTTTTCTTGAATTCAGAAGGTCTCATATTTGTGTTGAGGTAACAGCTGCAAATGATCTATGAAGAAACAGAGCCAATAGCATTTCCCCAACTATTGATTCAAGATGGTTGGCCAAGTTTCTAAGGAGCCCAGAATCCTATGAGAAAGATACAAAAAGCAGCTTTTCCAGTGTCTGCTTTTTCCAGTGTCAGCTTGTGATATCTAAAAGGAAAGAATTATTCCGGTTCTCTAGAAAAGTAAAATTCCCCCAAATAAATAAAATCATTGCTGAGTTCCAAATTATTAAAGCATGACTCAAAGAAGAGTGTGTCTCACAAAAGACTGACTCAAAATCAAATCCTAACATCCTTGCTATCTAGCTTAATAAATCTATGGAAAAGGTTGTCAACTGTCTCCACAGGGCTCTCACATAGATTCCATACTGGGGAACTGGAGATGGAATAAGAATACTAGAAATAAGAAATTTCCAAAAATAGGAAGCTGTCTTTCCTCCGTCTTAGGAAGTAACATCATAATTGCAGCTCTTACTGAAATCATGTGGAAATATCAATCTGGAGTCTTGATATGCCACATCTGGACATGACTCAGTCATTTTATGGTGGTTTTACCCAATATTTGTTTTCACTGCAATGATGCTCTTGGTATTCATCACCTTACCAATTTCGAGTAGTTCTTCCACACACCCAAAAACTCTTCTGTGCCTTCCATTTTTCTTCCACTTGCACAGAGAGCCCATTGCCATATGCTTTTTCATCAGCTAATTCGCTGTGCTCTAAAGCACATAATTTACATTCTTCACATTGTTTATTTATAAAATGAGTCTAACTGGTCCTAAAACTTCCATTCATCTCTGAGCAGCAGCTATTATGGTTGAGAGATAAGGGTCGTCAGGAGGGCCATTTACCCAGGGCCTAATATTCACAACGGGCCTCAACTGAGCCATTTGATCTTGCCTTCCAATGAGGTTATTTTATTTTTTATGTGTTTAAAGCATGATTTTTAAGTACTTAAAATCTGCTATAATTTTTGCTATTCTGTTCTGACACTTCTTTCTTCTTCATTTTATTTTAAGTCTTCAAGGGGAATAATAATAATTAAAAAAAAATGAAAGTGTCTCAGACCTCTTCACATCTGGGAGGGCCTGGCCCTGTTATTCAGTGAGTTGATTCATATTTCTTTTACTCTCCCTTTGGTCTACGAACAGGTTATTGTGGGATGGAGAAAAGATTTTGTTTTATGAAGTGAAGAATTAGTATTCTGACTAAACCTGAATGTTTTGGTGACTGCTGGGGTGGAACCCAATAATTCTGCCAGATGGGATTAGCAGCAATGCTACTTCCCCTTGGTGGAGATTGAGGCCAAAATCAAGGTTAAAGAGAAATAAAGAAAAATCAGTGTGCAAATGGACTTCAATTATAATAATCACCAGAAGTAGTTTTCAAAGCTTCAGAGAATGAAAAGTAGAAAACCTCATCAAATACTTTAACGCACTGTTTGTAATTTGCCTAATGGCTATCTTTGCTGAAGACTGTTTCTAATGAGAGGAATTAAAAGCCAAGGTGGTCAACAGATTGGGCCAAATCAGGCACAACAAAATTGTCACCAGGGCCTTTTTATTTTCTTCACCACAATCTTCCACGTATGGTTTCTTATCAGTACTATTAGTAATCACCTATTCCTTTGACCCCTCAGGATCAAGGAAAGGTTCACACATTATTTTATAAATGACCATTTATCTTTTTTATAGTAATAAAAGTTGTAAAAATTCACTAACTATATGTTTTACCTTCTATCTGGAGAATTAAGATTTAATCCAGTGAGTCCCTTATTAAAATGAGATATCAAAGCATTTAGTATGACTAATCATTTGGTGTATGTTGTGTTTTTATTTAAACAGAGGTTAACTTTTGAATGTCAATTTGCTTCTTTAGTTCACTAAAGAATCATGAAGAAAATAACCAGCAGGAGTTGACAGTGTATGTCGTGATATTCCGAAAAACTGGAAGCCTCTTGCTCTCTGTGAACTATTTGGCTCAAGCATACAAACCAATTTGTCACACAAGACACTACTTCTGTCTTACCACTTTTAAATGAAGTCTGTTCTTCTCTCAACACTTTTTCTTACTGCTCAGCAAATATATATTTCAACTCAATTCAGTTCTTCAGCAATGGCTGAGGAAAACATAACAATATCATCTTTGTATATTTCTAAGATCAAGTTTTGCTATCTAGTCTCAGCCCTAGGAGAAATGTATGTCTTTACCATATTTCAAGTGATGCCAAAATGCAAAGTATGTTTGGTGGGTAACAAATGACATCCTTATTTTATAAAACCTCTGTCTTTGGGAAGTAAGGAGTATATTTTCCATTTTTGGCAGCTATCTGGAAATTCAGAGTCTCATAGCACAAAAACAAACAGAACTAAAACAAAAAAATAAATAAAATGACTCATTTAGATAATATTCACCAAACTAAGAATATAAGGGGAAAAAAGTGTCCACTATTTCTACAAGCACATCAAAATATATGATAAATGAGCCCAAACAAGGCAAAAGGCCTAGTCTTTAGCAGAAGGAATGGCCTCCTGTCTGACTGCAGCCTTTGACATTGATGAAGTTGTGTGATTTAAGAATGTTTTTGGGAAAAAAAATTCTGGAAAGAACTTCTGCACTATAGATTAGGCTGTGTCTACTGCCTCTGCACAGCGTCTACTTTATCTGTTGCTTAGACAAGAAGTACATGCTAGTAGTTCTTATTTTCAAGGAAGATGACTTCCAAAAAAGAGGTTAAGTGGTTGATTTGAGAGCAGAGTTAGGCAGTGAATGATCCAGGATTGAAACGTCAAAGTCAGAGGCTCTCGTTCACTTATCCCACTTGTGAGGTTATCTTCACTTGGCTGAAAAAAAAAAAAGTGTTTCTGGAATTATCCATCACTGGAGCAGGCATTTCTATTGGCAGTCTTTCGGGAAAATGTTTTCAGTGAGCATAAGAAACATTTACTTCTGTTTTGGAGGTCATCGTGAATGGAGTAGGTATGGCATTAATTCATTTTGGCAGCCATATCTTGGAGGCGAAGGGAGAGCCAGGATTATCTCACAAACAGAAAGGAACAGCAAGTTTTACAGCCACTGATTTTGAAACGAGGGCCAGTGACGTCTGACTGGAGTTGAGCAACGCACTTGAGAACTGTTTTGTCAGCATCTCAAATGTAATAAACCCCTTGTACGTATGGCTCCTGTGACACTGTGGCATGGGAAAAGTGATGTGCTGCCAGGTTAAAAACATAATGAAAGTTACATCTCTTTTATTATTCTTCTTCACATTCAAAGACATGGGAACAGTGCTATGGGTAACAATGTATACACATGCAGCAGAAAGCCTGGTCAGGACTGACAACATGCACATGCCTACTGTATTAGTCCATTCTCATGCTGCTAATAAAGGCATAACTGAGACTAAGTAATTTACAAAGATAAAGAGGTTTAATTGACTCACAGTTCCACGTGGCTAAGGAGGCCTCACAATCACAGTGGAAGGCAAGGGGCACGTTGTACATGGTGGCAGACAAGAGACAATAAAAAACAAGCAAAACGGGAAACCCCTCATAAAATCATCAAATATTGTGAGACTTATTCACTACCATGAGAACAGTATGGGGGAAACCATCACCTTGATTTGATTATCTCCCACCTGGTCCCTCCCACAACATGTGGGAATTATGGGAACTACAATTATTTGGGTGTGGACACAGCCAAACTGTATCACCTCCTCACCTCACTCACCTCATATGGCCATAAAAGTAACCTCTTCTGGGTCCTCTTATTCAGGATGCTGGGTGATGAATGGCTTTTCCGCATTGTCAGAGTTCAGGATCACAGGTTCATACTCTGTGCCTCTCACTAATATACTTGCTTTGTGATGGGGCAGGTCCTCACAAACTTTGTTTCTGAATAACTTACATGTTTTCTTCTGTACCATGAAACCACCAATTATCTGTATAATATTTTTCTTTAAATGGAATTACATTTTCTATTATTTTAAAAGATTATATCACTACTCTAAACAGATTTACAAACCATATTATTTGCTTTAAATAGAAGGTAGCTATTGTATATGCAGATATACACAATGAATATAAAACAATGCTTTAAGTTTGGGTAAATACTGTTATTTTCTGCTGAAGACTACAAATGTGAGGTATAGACATTCTTTCTGTTAAAAAAATAGAGAAAGGGCACAGGGCAATGTGAAAAGTGTTAAATACACATTAACACTAAATTAAGATTTTCTTCTTTATGTGATCAGGATTGAAAGGCAATTCATAAAGAGCTCAATTTCTCATTCTGGAACTTAAAGTAATGATGGTGGGTCAGAGTGACATCTTTTGTGCTCTCTCACTTTAGAAAATATTTCAGTGAAGAGTTTTTGGAAAACACGACTATATTCAAAAGAACATTTCTATTGTTCAGTTAGACAACAATAAGAAAGAGAAGTTGGGAAAAGAATGGGCCATTGCTTTTCCTCCGAATCAATTTCATTCAACAAACAATATGAATTATATGCTCAGATATTTCAGTTCATTTATTCTCTTATTGGTGAGGAAAAACAAAGGCATTTGAAACCTATGACTACAAAGCAATTCAACACTCAATGAAGGGTGCATGCTAAGGGCCTAAATGAGGGTACACAAAGAGCCTTGAGCTCCTCTGCATGAATAAAGCAAAGAAGGGCAGACAGATTAGAAATACCAGCCACTGCTGGGTAGAGCTGCCTAGTGGGGCTCAGGGCATGACAAGCAAAAGGCAGGCAGAAGGAAGGCAAGACTTCTGCTTGCTTCCATTTTTTTTCACTCAGGGAAGGACTAGCAGTGTTCAGAAGAGCAAGAGAAGCTCCACTCAGAATCCAAAAGGACTGGCCCTTGGTTGTTCAATTTCATTTTCCAAGGTCTGACTGCCTTGTGGTATTGAGCATGGAATAAGAAGGGCTTTAGCACTCAAGCATTCTATAGAATCAAAAAGTGAATAACACAAGCTTGTTTTATGAAATGTATTGTAAGTTTTTTTTTTAAATAATGCAAAAACTATTAAAACATTAAATCAAACTTTTATTTCCCATTTAAATGATCGTCCAGTGGCTTTACACGTTTTCTAGCAAATAACAAGAGCAATAGCCCAAAATGTTTTGAGTATGAGGACTGCGTCATGCTAGAAATTGTACTTTCAATGTCTGTAGATTGAGAAAATACATTAATGATCAAAGACTGCTATTAATTTGGTGAAGCAAGTAACCGAACTTGTAGGTTATTCATCACCTCAACTACAGACAGTTTAAAAATAAGGTGTGTGTATGACATATTATTTATTTAGTCTCTCCATACAGAATGTGCATATGGATTTACAGACTTCTCACAATAAATTCTGCTATCCCCAGGGGTCCAAGACCTACTGCCTGGGAACCACAGAGTAAGACAGGCTTATATGATGGATGACAAAGAGGAGGGCCTGGGGCACATCTGCTAGTCTTCCTTTGCTTTTATCATCACGTCCCTCACACTTTCTTCTTGAAATTCTGCACTCCACTTTGTTTACTGAAAATATTTTCTGTATAAACTTCTACAAGTTGGTTATGACTTTCCACAGTGGAAACATTTGTCATGCTAAAAAACAAATTGCACTTTGGAAATTTGCACATTTGGGAGAAATATCATTTTAAATTCTAGATTCACTAGGTGTTCAACTGTATTAAATAACTCTTTATTTCTTAAGTTGGGAAGCGATTACATGGTTGATTGCTGTATGACTCTTCATACTTTTGTGACTTAAATATTTAATGATGTATTAAAGCAAAAGGATTTCCTGCACTTCAGTGCCAGCTGTTTCCCTTTATCTTGTTATCACAACAGGCCAACAAAATCTACCAATACAGTTCTGGCTTGCTGTGCAAAGCAGAGCTCAGCAACATTGTAAACTTCCTTTGTGAGTGCTTTCTGGGATTTTCTTACTTGTCCCAGCACGTTTTATCAGAACTTCGATTTAAAATGTGTTTGTGGACTTTTGCCCAATGGTGCTTTCCTTTTTCTGCGTATCTGCCTTTTTGGTGACCCTAAGGATAATTCTGACTTTCTTACAAAGGATTTTTTCAATCTTTCATGTATATGTTCCTACAGTCAGTCCTTCTCCTTCCTGCATCAACAATGTCTTCCTTTTATCATGGCACAACTTTTTAAGCAAATTGTCCATACATTTGCTGTCTACACACACTCATGTCCCAGCCAATTTCAGTCCCCGTGGCTCTGGCTTCTGTCCCATCACTCCACTGAAAGTGCTCTTGGCGTGGTCACAGACCACTTACCTCTGAGTCCACAGTTCATTTCTTGATTCTCAGCTTCCTTGCTCTCTCAGATGCATCTAACACATGGATCAGTCTTTTTAAAAATGTTTTCTTGTTTATTTCCATTACACTCACTCATGTATTCATGTGTTCATTCAGGAAGCCTTGCTCTGGGTACAAGGGACAGAACAGTAAAAAAGAAAGACTGGACTCTTGTCTTTATAAACTGACAATCTGAGATAATCAGAAAACCAAATATACAGTTAAAATAGAATGTGTTAAGTGTTCTGGTGAGGAAGATATGTTAAGAGAGTATTCCAGAGGAATGCCTAATCAGGATTTGGAATGTCAGGAACAGGTTTCGGAAGAAAGTGACGTTGAATCCAAGACTTGTAAACTGAATAGGAATTAGAGAATGGAGAGCGTGTAGTGAGAAGGGGCACTCAAGACGAAGAGAAGAGTGGATGAGAAGGCTTGGTGGCAAAGAGAGGGCACAGAGAGCAGAAGTGGGTTAGCGTCAATCAGAGTGGGTGACAAAGGGGAGAATACGAAAAATGTCACCCGAGGAAGGAGGCAGCTTATGCTAACAGGCCTTGCAAGATAATTTAAGAAGACTGGACTTCTGTTACTAAAGGCAGTGGAGAGCAGTGAAGGCAGAAGAATGAAGAATGTGGAGATGGAAAGTGACTAACGCGGGGGAAAGGGTTGGCATGGGGCAGAGTTAGAGGAAGACAGTTGGTGGGAGGCTGCGATACTGATCCAGGTAACACAAGATGGTAATGTTAGTGGGAATAGAGACACTTTGCTATTACAGAGGAAGAAACAATAGAATTTAAAGATTGATTGGGGGCTAGAATTGAGGACAATGCTTAGTCACAGAGATGAAAAAGTCAATGATAATAATCACAGTGAGTTTTCCAACTGCGGTGACCAGGCATTCACTGATGGCATTCACCAATTTGACAAAGCCCAGGTAGGAACAAGGAATGGCTAAAGGTGGAAGGGAAATTATGAGTTCAGCTGGAGTTTTTAGACATTTCTAAAAAGCAGAAACATACTTGGACAGGCAATAGGATATCAGAAATGCACTAGCCCTCCTCTGTGTCTTTCAGAGATAAGTAAAGAAATGAAGAAAAAATGACGATTTCTCTGTTCCTGGGAATTTTATCAGAAGCAGATCTGACTGAGCCACTGTGTAATAGGTGGAGAGTAGGACTGACATGGATACAGGGGATCTACCTTTCTTCTAGCATGAGGATGCTTCCTATGACAGACAGAAGTCACAGCTCAAGATCCACGGCTTGGGGAATTGGAGTACCGGGGAATCTGCAGCAGGAATTAGACACTTAACATCAGAGATCTTGTGACTTCATTATCAAGTTCTCAACAATGTGATTTAAGGGACCAAAGTCCTCATAGTGGCCAAGGGACGTTTAGGAGGACTAAGAGCACCTCTGAAATAGCTAATTTCTGAGTTTGGGGATCTTGTCCTCTCTCAGAATCCTGGCAGGGATGTGGCAATATAATATAGGTTTGGGGTTAGCCAGTTAGACCAGGTTGCAATGAGTAGAGGAGATTATATGGGAAGAAAAATACCTTTTCAAATCAAAACAACAGTGATATAGCATCTCATGCCAGTCAGAGTGACTTTTGTTAACAAGTTAAGAAATTACAGATATTGATGAGGCTACAAAGAAAAGGCAACATTTATACTCTGATGGTGGGAATGTAAGTTAGTCCTGCCACTGTGGAAAGCAGTTTGGAGATTTCTCAAAGAACTAAGAGTTAACTACCATTTGACCCAACAGTCCCATTACTGGGTAAATACCCAAAGGAAAGTAAATCATTCTACCAAAAGGACACCTGCACCTGTATGTTATCACAGCTCTATTCACAATAGCAAAGACATGGCATCAACCCAGTTGCCCATCAGGGGTGGATTGGATAAAGAAAATGTGATACATATACACCATGGAATACTATGCAGCCATAAAGCAAAATGAAATCAGGTTCTTTACAGCAATCTGAATGCAGCTGGAGGCCATTAGCCTAAGCCAATTATGCGGAAACAGAAAACCAAATACCACGTGTTCTCACTTATAAGTGGGAGCTAAACACGGGGTACACAGGGTCATAAGATGGGAACAACAGACGCTGTGAACTACTAGACAGGGGAGGGAGAGATGGAGGTAAGAGCTGAAAAACGATCTCTTGGGTACTATGCTCAATACCAGGGTGACAGGCTCAGTCATACCCCAAACCTCAATATCTTGTCATATGCCTCTGTAACAATTCTGCATGTGCACCCTCTGATTCTAAAATAAAAATTTAAAAAGAAAACAAAGAAAGAAAAATGCTAGCTTTTTCATCTCAGCTTGCTTGGCTTGTGCTTCCTCTTTTGTATTTTAATGGCGAATCCCATTCGCAGTGGAGGTCCCGTTTCTTGCAAGATCATGGCTTTTGCAATCCTGTCTACAGCACTATGTAAAAAGGAATCCTGAAAAAATGAGGAACAGTATATGACTCACTTCTAAGAAGTTACACAAGTTGCTACATATTTTCTTAATGCTAATAACATTTCTAACACCTCTAGTTGAAATATTGTGCCTCGCTGTGCTATTAGAGACAAAAATAAAACAGTTTCAATATTGTAGTCAAAGGGGCCATTTTTCTGTTTTCAGTATGAGTTTTCTGGTTCATATACCCTGTTACCTAACATCTACCAAGTTCTATGTCTCTCTCCATTCTAATATCTTATACACTAACACAGCCTGCCTTGTCAAAAGGCTATTAACACACCATTAATGGAGTGTATTTCACTTCAGGATGTCTGTAAGAAATTCCCAGAAATTATATTTAACATATTGTAAGAGTTGAAATTTTTTTTGCAAATGAATAAACTTTTTCCAAGTTAAGAACTGTTGTAGGACATACAAGAATTAGAGCTCACTGATGACCCACATTTTTGGAAGCAGAGCACAGCCAACTTCCCAATAGTGCCTTGCACCAGGGGAGCCTACTCCCTTCTGCTGTATTAGTCACTGTTAGCCACACCAGGGAGTGATTTAACCCAGGTTACAAAAAAGCAATTGTTCTGTTACCCTAGGGAGAGTGGGCAGTTAGTCACCAGCACCAAGTTTTGTTGCCTCGGGCATCACACCACACTCATCCTTCCCCTCCTAACAGTTTTAGGCTAGGCTAGAAGTGACAGCATATGAACTCGAACAATCCCTCACACTTCACTCGGCCATTCTTGTGCACCAGGTGCTGTGCTCAGTGCTGTTTTATATTATCTCCTTTAGTCCTCAGAACCACCTGGAATGATTGATTGCATTTTGGAGAAGACAAAACCATCGTTCAGGGAGAGAAAGACACTTTCCATGGGTCACCCTGAACTGGGGTTTGAACTCAATTCTTTGACTGTTAAGTGTGTTCGCCTAATCACTTGACCAATGACTTGCAAAATAAATTTTGCTCACAAAGGATAAGGAAACACAGCTACAGAATCCTACCCCAATCACAGCAACTCCTTTTTTTTTCTTATCGGGGTTCAGTGTAGAACTCACTGAAATAAGGATCCACAGCATGTTTTAAAAACAGTGTGAAGCACTTGCATTAGCTGTGTTTTCTCCATACAGCATCTGAACCAGTTCCACACCTGCATATGGTATACAGAGCTGCCTATGGTGTACACTCGAGGGCCACTAAAAGATTGACTAAAAGAGGCCAGCCCAGTGGCTCATGCCTGCAATCCCAGCAGTTTGGGAGGCTGAGGCAGGCAGATCTCTTAAGGTCAGGAGTTTGAGGCCAGTCTGGTCAACATGGTGAAACCCTGTCTCTACTAAAAAAAATTACCAAATTAGCCGGGTGTGGTGGTGGGCGCCTGTAATCCCAGCTTCTTCCATCTTCTCCACTGGATTCAGAATGTGAAGATCACTGAAGAGCTTGATAAGGACTTATTTAAATGACAGCCTGGTTTCCACTGTGCTGTGTATATGTATAGTTTGAAGAGAAAGCTTAATGCCATCTTTTGGAATGAAGCAGTTTGGTGGCAGTGGCGGCAGTCTGATGAAACTCTTCCAGGAAGCTAGAGAAGCGAGCAGTGGCCCATGCAAGGAGCAGAGACCTAAGGTCTGAGCCAGACGGCCAGCTGAATCAGTCAACAGTGAGCAGGATGGGTTTGTAAAGAGAACACAACAGTCACATAAGGTGAAGCCTAAGGTTTTATTTTGAATATTTAAAGTTGATATGATTTCATTTTCAGCCTTACATTGATGGGGCTTGGACATATGATTTGCACACAGACATGTAATGTGTGAACACTACCAATGCTGAGAGAGTCTGATACTGTGCTTTAGACAACCTCTCAAGTGAGATTTACTGAACAGTTTGTTGTACTAGAATTGTAATGAGTTCAATCAACAAACCTTTCCGTGAGTTGTTGCTTTTGTAATTAACATGATACCAACTTAATCAGTAATGTACATTTAAATCATTAATGCAAAAAAAAAAAATCTATTGAGGATCTACTGTGTACCCAACATTGCTCTAGGCAACAAAGTTGTAGGAGAGAACAAAAAGACTAAATCCCTGTTCTAATTATGTTTACAATATGGTGAGAACAGATGGCCAAAACAAACAAACAAACACAGTAAATAGTATGCCAGGTCTGATGGGTGGTGCAGGAAATCAGGGAAAGGAAAATACTTATGTGATAGGTAGCGGGAGGAGGGTGCTGTTTTACACAGGGTGGTCAGGGAAGGCCTCCCTGATAACACGAAAAAAGTAAGGAAGCAACTTTGTGGCTAAGGGGAAAAGCTTTCCTGCTAGGAAACACTGCATGTGCCAAAGCAGGAGTTGTTTGGTTTATGCAAAGTATGGCAATGACATGAGTGTGCTTGAAGCAAAAACAGGGCAGGGTAGGAGATAAACCAGAGAAAAGGTGTGGGAGGAGATCATTCCCAGAGCCTTGTAAGCAATCGTAAAGCTCTTGCGTTCTACTTGAGTGTGCTGGAAGGCATGGAAAAGCTCTGAGCAGAGAAGGAACATGAATCCAACATCTTAAAATGGTCACTGCCTCCTAGTTGAAGAGTGGTATGTAGGGTGACTAGTTAGGAGGCTACTGAAATAATCTAGTTGAAATAGGATACTGACTTGTTCTAGCACTGCAGTTGGTAAAAAGTATAACAAAATTCAATTCTGGGTGTATTTCGCTTGTGAATTGGATGTGGGTTGTGAGAGAAATAGATGAATCAAGGATGCTGTCTTAGGCAGTTTTGTTCTGCTGTAAGAGAATACCACAACCTGAGTGATCTATAATGAACTGAATTTATTTGGCTCATGGTTTTGGAGGTTGGGAAGTCCAAGATTTCATAAGTGAATAGAAAATGTGCCTACAGTTCAGTTTGAATCATGATTTGGAGATTTAGAGATACTCTAAATCTCAAATTATTCATTAATGATGTATAATACTCATCTATGTACAAATAAGTCAATTAAGTAAGAGTTAGTGGGGCTGTTAAAAGGGGACTCAGTGAAAATGGCATACTTCTGTCTGTTGCTGATGAAGGTATATCACCAGTAGTTAGTAGGGGTCATAAGCCGAGGGAGGGCAAAAGTGATTTCTATAAGAACAGGTTTGCACAGTTTCAGTCCATTACTATTTGGGATCCCTTCTAGAAAAGTGGCAAACTCTATTTTATAATTTGCAGAACCGAGGGAAGACATAGTATATCTGTTGTCACTCAGTCTCCAGGAATGAAGCTATCAGAAAGATCATCTCAATTATTTTTTTTTCAAAGTTGTAATTAGTCATAAGAAATCCATTTGCTCAGTTTTACTCTACTCATATCTTCCTGCCTTGGCACTTTTGGATACTATTTCTTAAAAATTAAATTTGTAATGAATCTAGGGGATGTTCCTGATAGACACATTTCTCTAACTTGTGTATTGTCTGCCAAAAAATGAATGGTACCTCTGAAAATGAAAGCCAGGCACAAAGGGGATTGTTTTCAGCTTTCATGAAAGGCTGTATTACTGTATAAGTGTCTCACCCTTCTGGGACTAAAGGCATCCTGCTTTCCCATGACCCAAAGTGGAAAATCATTCCACCGTTTTTGGGGCAGTGTGGAATACTCACCATGTGAAGCAGTCGTAAAACATCTCACTTGTTTTACCTTACTTTTTCCTCTTGCTATTTCTCTTTATTTTGGCAAAAGGTGAGAAGTGATGACCAAAATTAAGCATTTCCACATCGAATTCCCAGATTCTAACCGTTTTCTCTTATTACTTAAAAAAATACCACCCACCCAGAAGTTACCCAGAAAGAGTCCCACTGAAGGTAAATGTGCCATCAGTTATTGTATGATCTGAAGCAATTTATTTGAATAGGGATTTCCATTGCCTTTTGAGCAGACTGGTCATATTAAGCAAATTTACAGTATAGTAAGTGGTATTTCCTGAGGTAACAGAGATCCTCCCATTGAATGCCCTCTGAGTGCAACTCTCATGAACTGTAATGCTTCTTGCATACAGCCCTGCAAATGAGCAATGCAGATTTTACCAAATAAACTGCCTTCTGCATACAAGGTTTCTAGAAGCCTATGGCAGGCAATTCAAACAAAATTGTGTTCACTTCTCTTCACCATTTTCTAAGTTTATACTCCTGGGTTTTTGTTAATATTAGGAAAAAAGATACTTAAAACTGCACTTCAGCCACCTTGTAAAATGAAAGGGTACATTGTACAGGCAGCAAAGGTACCCATCAACGCTTTTATCAAAGTCAGGGTCCTGCTCTGGGACACTAATTGGAACCACGTGTTGAAAATGCAAGACAGGATTTTCCACTGTTCTTTAATTAAGTGGAATAAAATAAAGATTCAACCATACTTTACTTCATAAGGAGTGGCTGCTGTAGGTGTCCTCTTCACAGGACTGGTGGGTGACCCCAAGTGGGGATGCTGGCACCTGTTTCAGGTCTTCAGGGACATTGGTGGTTGTTTTAATATTTAAGACATTCTCAATGATTCTATGGTGCTATTCAGACATATTCATAGATGGCCTGCTTGTTAATGCTTTCCTGACAAGGAGATGAAGGGAAGTAATACAAAATATCATTATTTTCAAGTGTACTAGAAGATTGACTCATGAGAGATTTTTAAATATTCTTATAAAGTTTAGTTACTGCAAAACTCATCAGGGAGGTGGAAAAAGTGCCTCCTCCTTCATTTGGCCATTAAAATCTGTGGAGAAATAGTGGCTAACATGTTAGAAATGTTAGCCACTATTTCTCCCGTGTCTATTAGAAAAACAATGAGAAATACTGTCTCAAGTTTTCTGTTGAAACTTGAAAACAAAATATAATTTGATTGTTAAAATCGTCCTATTTCTGCCACTTTGCACTTGGGGAAAAAGGATATTCTACAGCTCTTAATTGTCCTGGGATCAAAATCCCAGGGAATAAAAGGTTAGTTCACAACGTCTCCCTTCAGGATTTAAGCCCCTCGTTCACAATGCTTTGTGTTATTTAACATTCATTGAATAGTCCTAGTGTATTGAACCCCACTCCTCTCAAACCTCCACATGGACTGGATCCAGATCTGGTACCTTTGTACAAAGTGCTGAAGCCTTCAGAAAGAAATGTGAACACTGCTTCCAATAGCACAGTTGCACCTAAAGACTCCAGAAGGAGGTGCAGAGAGAAGCGAGTTAATGATGACGGTGACAGCAATTACTTTAAAGGTGTATAGGAGTAGCATTCTGCAGGAAATGAAGATGTCAAAGCAGGGTTTGGAATGTTCACAAAGGGAAGTCAATTCCACAAGAGGCTTAAAAAAATTCTCCCAATATCACTTCTAAAGGAAATGATAAAACCACTTCTGCTTATATCAAAACCCAAGGGACAAGTACTAGAAAGAGGGTCTCTTGGTTGTAGGCAGGTTAAGTGTCACTCTGCCAGTAGTTTCTCAACTTCCAAAGACTGTTTGCAATGTTTAATTTATGGATGCTCCTTGGAATGAAGTGGAGTTTGACAATTTCCCGGATAGGCTTGGAATGGCATCAGCAGGTTACACCGCCTGCGAAGAAATAGGAGCGCTCTGAGTGCGTGTGGTTGTGCCCTCACGTTACCCTCACCCTTCCCTTTCAAAAGCACAAATCGAAGCAGCTTGTCCCTTTACTGCCCTTAAGATCCTTCCACAGCTGCTTATTCAGGTTAAAATCTAAATTCTTACAGCCAAGTTCAAGAGTGGGTAGCCTATCCTACCTTCTCAACCCTAGGGTTCACTCCTGCCATAAGATACTGATCAGTCCATACTCTCTTCTTCCTCTGTGCCTCACAGGTGGCTAAGAGTATCTCAGCCCCCTGGCAAACCTTGGGTCTTCCCTAAAGTTCAGCTTAAAGTTTATCTATCTCCTTCTCCAATTATCCTATCTCCTTGGGCACGGCTGCTTCTCCCTTTACCCTCCCAGTGTAAAGAGTCGATTCTCCTTTGTGCCCCTGAGCATCCTGGGCACATCTGTGTTACAGCACTTACCACTTATCTTGATTGTCTGTTTACATGTCTGCCTCCTTCCTTTGTCTAGACTTCCAAACACCAGGAAGCCAAAAGCGTTGTCTTCATTTTAATGTCCCCAGTGCCTGACAGCATGACTGGTACAAAATGTTCAATAAATGGTTGAACACACATACATACACATTAGGACTTGTGTTTTTCTAACCACAGTTGATAACTTTTTGTATAACCCCAAGGCCTCATGTTCTTGCATTTAGTTCAAATTTTAAATTCTTGAAATAAATAAGATTATTGATACAGAAGATGAAAGTACAGTAATACATTGGTTTGCTATCACCCAAAACCCCTAACTTAATATTTGCTGATTGTAGAAAATTATGAAAGTTACTGATATCTTGTATGATGGGTTAAGGCAATAACAGAAAAATTAAACCAAGAAAGAAGTAATTTTCAGGAGTGGCAATATTCTGTATACAATTCCTCAAGAAAACAATAGTGTTTGTTTTATTACATACTTTTTTTCTTCTTTTCCTCAAATGCCATAAGTCTTGCAACATAAAATTCTTGTTAAGTACATGTGGGCTTTGGGTAATCAATTGTTGCAAATGAAAAGTTGTCCCCAAGTCAGATGTAACCACACTGTGAAATTCCAGATCCTAAGGAAAGACAACCAGTTGTGGTCAGTATAGAAGAATTTCAATTTTATCTTTGGGGGTGAATATAAATAAATCAATACATGAATAAATGAACATACCTTAAACAATGAGATAGATTTTTTTTCATGCCTAAATAGCACTTTGACAGACAATGTTTTCCTCTGGAATTCTTCACTTCTTATACTTTGATGGCAAATACATCTTACTTTTGATAATCATATTACTTTATTAGATTGGTCAATGCCTTAATCAGGTCTTGCTTTGCATGGAAGTCATGCTGCTTTTAACATGACGTTGCAAGTGTGGTGAGAGAGTGCAAAGTATTAACATTTAGTACTAGGGAAAATGTGTTACATGAAAACATGTTACATGACTATTTGATAAAAACAAGAGATGAGCAAAAGAAAGAGGCAGCTCAGTTGTTCTGCATAAGAAAGTAACAGGAATTGTGGGAAAGCAGAGAGAGGAGATGGGGAGGTGGGACAGAGGGAAGGAACAGATAACATGGCCGGAGCCTGGGCCCTACGGGTACATGTTGTCAATGGGAAATTCTTGTAGAAAGCTAGAAGACTTTAAAGGATAGAGCTGATCAGCCTGGCCAACATGATGAAACCCCAATCTCTACTAAAAATATAAAAATTAGCCAAGCATGGTGGCAGATGCCTGTAATTCCATCTACTCAGGAGGCTGAGGCAGGAGAATTGCTTGAACTTGAGAGACAGAGGCTATAGTGAGCTGAGATCGCACCATTGCACTCCAGCGTGGGTGACAAAGCGAGACTCTATCTCCAATAAAAAGAAAAAGAGGATCAATGTAACAAGAAGAGCTAAAGATCCTAAATATATACGCACCCAATACAGGAATACCCAGATATATAAGACTTATAAAGAGGCTTAGACTCCCACACAATAATAGTAGGAGACTTCAACATCAATATCAGACAGATCAATAAGACAGAAAGTTAACATCGATATCCAAGACTTGAACTCAGATCGGGAACAAGTAGACTTAATAAACGTTTATAGGACTCTCCACTTTAAATATACAAAATATACACTTTTATCAGTACCACATCACACCTATTTACAGGTTTAAATGAAATATTGGTTGGCTGCTTGTTAGTTATTTTCTTCCCTCATTTTTTTTCCCATGTTTCTATTATTAAACACAATTATAGGCATACCCATTTTTAGACTGCATTCTAGCCCGGGCAATAAAGCAACACCCCAGTTCTCTCTCCCTCTCCCTCTTTCTCATTCTTCTTCTCCTTCATTTTTTCTTTCTTTCTTTCTTTTTTATTCTTTCTCTTTCTTCCTTTCTCTCTTTCTTTAAAAAAAAAATTCTTTCCTGTGTGAAGCCATGTACCCTCTTGGCCTCCCAGGCTGAGCCCCAACTTTGGAGTTTGCCCTGAGACACTGTGATTATTCCCAGTATGCCACATGTACACTAGTGATAACTTGGGTTTAGGGTGAGTGCTAAGTTTCCAGAAATTTCTTCTCAATTTTGGCTTTACTGCTGAATTCTACTAAACATTTAAGGAAGAAATAACAAGTCTTCTCAAACTATTCCTAGACATTGAAGAGAAATTTAATTCTTACTAACTCATAAATAAGGCCAACACTGACCTGGCACCAAAACTGAGGGAATGTCTTCTCTTTCTGGGTCCATGAAGGGGCATGGTTTTAAGGGCAAGAATTTCCCAGCACCATGCCCCACTCCCATCTCTCTCCAACTGGGAGATTTAACGGTTCATAAAAAAAAAAGAAAAGAAAAAGAAAAAGAAAAAAGAATAGAGTTACGGTAAATTCAAATATAAATTGTTGGCTTTCTTTGGGATAAACAGCTTTTTCTGTCCCAAACCTTTAATAAGTTCTGCTACACACAGAAATTTGTCATGGGAATGAAAGAAAAGGAGGTAAGTTCCATGATGGCTCAGCACAGAGCTGACAAAGAAGAAAGTAAGGGTTGATAAAACATGAATGAGACTCAGAGTCCTGTAGAAGCAAGAATTCACAGCAAGTAGCTATGAAAATACATCCTCCAGAAATTCATAAAAATCTTCAGGACAGCATCAGACTTAGGAAAGTCCAAAAATAGGGAGTTAGAAAGAAAGAATCACTTTAGTGGATAATCTGGTTATACATAACCGTGTGGAGCCATTCTGTGTTAATTTTATAGTATGATAGTAAAAACCATGATAAAATCTTCTGCATATTCCACACTTACTGTGTACCAAGCACTGTGCTGCTTTATGTGCTTCATCTTATTTTCATTCCATGGATAAGAAAACTCAAGTTTAGAGAAAATAACTCATAGTCAACAGCTGTCAGAAGCATGGTAGAAACTTGGCTTGATCTGGTCCACAAATTCACATTCCTAATTCCTATTTATTTTATTATCAGGTTCCAGCTAGAAGATACCTGGTTTCTGTTCCATGAATATACTAGAAGCTACTGCAAATGTTGTAAAATTGTTATTCCATATAAGTAACTGTATTAGTTAGTTATTGTCAAAACACTGCTATTTAAAAAAACTATCCCAAACTGGAGTGGCTTTTGGTAGCAGGCATTACTCGTGCCTACAGGGTAGCATGGCTGACTGTGGTTCAGGTTATCTAGACTGGGCTCAGCTGGATGGCTCTTCTAAAGGTTACAGGGGAGTGGGTGTGGCTCCATCATGTGAATCAGGTTCTATTCTGCTCTGTAGCTCATCAGAAGCCCAGGTGGGAGGGGCAGCAGCTACTTGGGGCATGTTCTTCACATGGCAGAGATTTGACTCTCCCAAAGGGCAAGCAGAAGCATGTAATGTCTCTTTAGTTCAAGGCTGAAAACTGGCGTGTTGTTATTTCATCCACATTTTATTGGCCAAAGCAAGTTAATGGAGTGGGGCATCAAAGAGCAAGCATTCATGAGAATCATTTCATCTTTGTTAGTAATAAAATTACTCTTCTGTAAACTTAATTCCTTAGAGAAATATACTGTATTATATCTTTTTCAGGAGAGAGAAACAAGATTGTTTCTAAAATTATCAGTAAGTGTTTCTTGAAAATTTCACCTGCTTGAATTCCCTAAATATTTGCAAAGTATGATGATGAAACTATCACCTTTATGATGATGAAACTATCACCTTTATGATGATGAAACTATCACCTTTATGATGATGAAACTATCACCTTTAAGCACATTTCTCCCATCATCACCACAATCATCTTGTCACAGTAGATTGTCTAGAACTCTAGTAAGGGCTTCAATCAGATAATATATGAGAGTGACAGAGAGAACTCCTTATCATAGCATAAAACTACTATAACTCTAAAGTAGTCTCTTGACTACAGCTAGTGCTTGACTTACGACCACATTCGGGACCACGGACCGGTCGTAACACGATTTGGTCGTAAGTTGAGTAGGCTATATGTACAGTTGAAATCGTGCACGTGGAGATGGTAGTGCTGCTGGAGGCTGGTCTGCACTGTTGTACGCCCAGCTGGGCAATGTTTGTGCTGCCAGACGCGGAGCAGTCGTGGCTAGCGATTGTGGTCGTAAAGTCGAATGGTCGTAAGTTGCATAGGTGGTAAGTCGATCAATACCTGTATTTGATAAGATGAAGTAAACTATGTTGCTTTGTATTGTCTCAAGGATTAATATACATATTATTCTACCAATGGTGGCCATCTTTGTGAAGTTTCACATTTGAAATTTTTTTATTTATAAAATATTTAGCACTATGCTATGAAGATCATAGATATTTTACTCTATTACTAAAAGCTGTCAGTGATTAGAAGATACATCTAATGTAGTAAGACCATAGCTGCATGTAATGGCATTTTAATAAACTTAAACATTTATATTAGGAAAATTACACATATTTTAATTATAAAATTGATTTTATTTTCCTTTCATATTCAGAAGTTTAATTGTTTTCACCAATCTTGATTAAAGCTCTCCTGAAATATTATTTTAATGGTAGTGTTAACTTGCAATAAACTTGTTAATTGAAGCCAATGGAAATTAATTGAAATCTTCTCTGGAGATAGTATTATGTTTCCTTATTAGTTTTGTATTTTCTTGTTTGTTTCAAAAAACCCTTCAACTAATAAAACATCAGAAAAGGAGGCAGTGATTTCTAAGGATATGTATATATGGGAACTGGTCCAGAAATACATAAGGATCAAGGCCTGGCTACTGGCTACTTCCCCCATCAGTCCCCAGGGTGCTCTGCTTCTGTGCAGATTTGCTCATTTCTCTCTCTTCTAATCAGCTTTCTCTGCTAATTCATAGATTGGCTTCTTCAGCAAACCCAAGTTCAGCCATGCCAAGAACCCAAGTTAGCCAGACATTTCTTCCCCTGATCTAATCAGCTCTGACTAGGGGTGGGAAGTGGCGCAGGGCCATGTGGCATAAAGCATGAATACTCTATTGGGCACTTCTTGTAGCACTTCAAACTCCTTGGAGCCCTATGTCAATCGTAGCCATTTCTTTGGCACTCAGTTCCAGGTAGTCTTTCCCCTACTGTAAGTAGGTGTAACTGGCGCCCCTGCTCCTCTTGTTTCCTGCCCTAGGGCTTCTCCCAGACTGCAGTGTGGGTCATTTGCAAGACCTGCTGTGTATTTACGCATAGGAAGCCTGAAGTAGGGAGAACAATGTTTCCAGGCTACCCTTGACCACTACTAGGAAACAGCAACTAATGGATAAAGGCTTTTCCTTTTCATCCCTGCATGTACAGTTTTGAGAAAACTTTCAAAAGATTCCTTGGAAGATCCTGGTGGGATGAAGCATATGTCATCCATGGGGTGGCCATCTTGATAAGGCATCCTTGAAGTGCCCTCTCCCCCTTTCCTGTTTTATGCTTACTGCTCCACCCCCCAGACCCCTGAGATCACATCTGCAAATACACTGCTTTTATATATGCCCTTGTCTCTGGCCCAGCTTTTGGAGGGATGAAAGGAAAGACAGATTCCTAGAGGGTCTTGTATGAGCAGGTTTTATATAAATTGTTTAATCCTATATTAATTTGACTGCCTTTTTTTTTTTGAGATGGAGTCTTGCTCTGTCACGAGGCAGTGTGTAGTGGCATGATCTTGGCTCACTGTAATCTCTGCCTCCCGGGTTCAAGTGTGTCTCTTGCTTTAGCCTCCCGAGTAGCTGGGACTACAGGCGCGTGCCACCATGCTCAGCTAATTTTTGTATTTTTAGTAGAGATGGGGTTTCACCATGTTGGCTAGGATGGTCTCCGTCTCTTGACCTTGTGATCTGCCAGCCTTGACCTCCCAAAGTGCTAGGATTACAGGCATGAGCCACCACGCCCCGCCAGGCGGTGTTATTTCTAAGATTGCAGTTAAGTTAGAGATTTTCCCTAAATAAAAAGCAAGTGGTTCAAGACTGGTCTATATTCCATTTACTGGAACAATGGCTACCAAAACTGCTCCAGCCCTTAAAAGAAAACTTACTATCAAGATGGATGCAGGGCTCTAATCCCTCTTTACTTACCTGCAGAACCAAGAGCCTTTAGGGGGATTGAGACCCTCATTTAGAAAGTTTAGCTGCTTGTGAGATTGTGACGTGAGAGTTTTAAAAGAAACGCCTTTGAAAGAGAACAGAAAAATTAACAGATGAACAATAAAAATTTAAATTGAATTTTATTCAAACAGAGGAGAGGAAAATAAAAAAAGGGAGGAAAACAGCAGCTAAATGAGACGATATGTGGATATATGAAAGGGAGAAACTGAGTATAATGTAGGCCGGAGAGCGTTTTTGAGCAGATAAGAAAGGGAGTTGGGAGTCAGGAACAGCAATGGCGGATGGTCAGTTAATGAAGGAACCATGCAATGCTTGTTCTAATGCATTTTCAAGGTATCCATTTCCAGTAATCAAGTACAGAGAAAACCACCTTAGGTTAGTTCACAGAACACTCGCAGATGAAGTCTACCTTCCTAAAAAGCATTTATTAGAAGCTGTCAGATCAGCAGTGAAAATGTTAAATTCAGACAATAGCTATAAATGGATGCATGAATAGTTCTTTTGTTATTATATCATTTTCCCCACAAAATCATCGAAATGAATACAAAATGTGACTACCTATTTTGGGGCTTTCTTGCCTTATAGGTAAGTTTGTGAGGCCTTTATGAATTTAGATGTCAGCCATTTAGTTTCATTTTTATTAAAAATGGATTCTATAAATAATACTGAGTTCAAGAATGACAGACATATAAAGGTAAGTGTTGCTTGCTCTTCTGGGCAAATCTATCACCAGACCTCTTGTTTGCCTTTCCGTTCCAATTCCCAGACATCCAGCACAGGCCCTATGACCTCTGATTTTCTGGCAGCTCATAGCTTCCCAAGAAAGCGTCAGTTAGGCCCGCAGAGCTCAATTCTTGTCATGTCTTCGTGACATAACTTAGCTTACTGTTCACACTACTAAACTACCTGGCCAACATTGCTTCTGGGATACCTTGTAACTTGTCTCCTTCATTCCAATGATTCACAATGACAAACGCAGGCATTAATGCCATGTACCCACCCAAATCCAGCCCCAATACCTTCTGTATTCTCACGTGATCCGAGGCAGACAGTCGCATCCTCAGCTCACTCTCCAACTCTCCCGATTTCTGATAATCTCTTAATTGGATCTTTTATGGATTCTTATCCCTACCTTTTAATTTTGTGTTCTTTTACACCATTTATACCACCACTCCTTGATATTACAGTTCATTACACAGTGGTTTCAGGCCCAAAGCTCAATGCAACCCCCTCCCATACACTCCATTCTTTTCATTTCTAGAATATAAGCTCCACAGAAACAGGACACTTGTCTGTGCTATTCACTGCCACATCTAGTGTCCAGAAGAGAGACTGGCACAAATACTTAACAAATATTTGCTGAAAGGATGAATTTATCCTTTAATTCTTCCATGGCCCAGTTCTGTATTTTGTGCATAACCGATCCTTAATAAACATTTGTTGAATCAAACTTGCCCAATAAAGAGCTGCTTGGCTCAAAAACACAGGGTTCTGTATTTTACAAATCTGAGTTATAGGCCATTCAGAAAAACTTTTCTAAAGTAATTCCTTGACCTTTTAAAACCACATAATAAAGACATCTCCTATTGAGAGTGGATTTTTTTCTTTCATGAACTTCCATAATGAGGCTGGAGCCCCATCTGATGCCAGGGCCAAAAATTATACATTTTAAACTTTAAAATCTTCAGAAATGTAATCTCCTTGTGTCTTAGAGATGAGGACGACAAGGTCAAAAAAGCCATGATGCAATTTAAGTCAATTTCTGTGCCTTCCATTTTAGCGTTTTGCAACAATCTGTTTAGAGTATAGACAATGAAAAGAATGTGAGGAGAAAACATGGCATAAAATTATAGGATCTGGACATGTTTATACCAGATCTATAGATCTCTGTCTATTTAAGTCAAGAAATATAAAACCACATCTTCAATTTCTCCATATGACATAAAGGAGGAACCCAAGATTATAGGCTTATTATGTTCTGTTCTAACCAACTGAATCAGTTTCACACAGCAATGATTAAAAAAGATCCACTGCCTTACAGAAATATAAACAAACACTTTCTAAATATTATTAACTTTATAAACTTGTTATTATTATTTAGGAAATAGCTTCCCTACACCTCTCTCATCACCAGTGAGTTAATAGCCAAAAGAAGAGAAAGTTTCTTCTCTTTCACTACATACATATATACAGACACACATATACACACACATACACACACATACATTTGCATGCTGAGTTTGGTTAGTCATTTGTGGTTTATTCAGGTGAGATAATATTATTTTAAGATTTTGGTATTTCATGTACAAAATCACTTTGGAAAGATGCAAAGTAAATCTAGGACAGTACTAAGTTCAGAATCATACTGAAGTTCCGGTGTCACTGAGCAGAATTTTGTAGTTTATAATTATATATTTAAATTTCATATATTTAAACATTTTTTTCCTTTTACATGTAAACCACCAAAGAAATTAAAATGCAGGAAATTTCTATTCAAAATGTTTTGCTATCCCACTGACTCAGTCAAATCCTTTTCCTGATATAACTAATAGTATATGTGTATAATTTTTTTCTTATCCTCTCTCTACTGTCAAACCCAGCAGGGCGCAGTGGCTTACACTTTTAATCCCAGCACTTTGGAGGCCAAGGTGGATAGATCACTTGAGGTTAGGAGTTTGAGGCCAGGCTGGCCAACATGGTGAAACCCCATCTCCACCAAAAGTACAGAAAATTAGCTGGGTGTGGTGGCAGGGATCTGTAAGACCTACCTGGGTGCCTAAGGCACAAGAACCTGGGAGGCGGAGGTTGCAGTGGGCCGTGATTACACCAATGCACATTAGCCTGGGTGATGGAGTGAGACTCTGTCTCTAAAACAAAACAAAACGGGCCAGGAGCGGTGGCTCACGCCTGTAATCCCAGCACTTTGGGAGGCCGAGGCGGGTGGATCACGAGGTCAAGAGATCAAGACCATCCTGGTCAACATGGTGAAACCCCGTCTCTACTAAAAATACAAAAAAAAAAAAAAAATTAGCTGGGCATGGTGGTGTGTGCCTGTAATCCCAGCTACCCAGCTACTCGGGAGGCTGAGGCAGGAGAATTGCCTGAACCCAGGAGGCGGAGGTTGCAGTGAGCCGAGATTGTGCCATTGCACTCCAGTCTGGGTAACAAGAGTGAAACTCCGTCTCAAACAAACAAACAAAAAAACAAAAACAAAACAAACACCTATGTGCATGTACATATTATTTATCATTCATCACAAAGAGTACTTGAGCTTTCTGAATAATTATTTCTTTGTATCAAGTCATCCAGCTACATTTCAATCTTTCAATCCTTTCAAAATGGTTTAGTATTTTAAAAAACTTTTGAGTACCTGCCTTGTGATAAACATGCATTCATTCATTCAACAAACACTAATTAAGCTTCTATGAATCTTGTTCTCAGTACTGGGATAGAGAGGTAAAGCAGATGGGCATGTTTCTGCTATGAGGGGCTAATACTCCATCGGGAGAGGAGGCATGAAAAGGTAATTTCCGAGAGTGATATGCATAATAAAAAACATTTTAATAAGACAAAGAGTGACTGGGGGGGTGGACAACCCTAAAAAGCGTATTTCAGGGAAAGTACTCCTGAGGAGATGGCATTTGGTTCTAAATCTGAAAGATAAACAAACCAACCCTGTGAAGATGAGCATTCTGGGCAGAGGGATTAGCAGTACAATGGTTCGGAGCTCTGGCCTACTGGACGGGGAAGGGGAGTAAAGAGAGAGGTGCAAAAATTCAGGTTGGAGAGTAAGTAGTGGTGGGATCGTATCAGACACATAGGCCATGGTACAGGTGCAGACTTTTTTCAAAGGGCAATGGTTTATTATTGGTAGGTTTTAATCCAGGTAGGAAAATAATCTTATCTGAGACTTACAAATTTAGTTTGGCTTCATCATAGAAGAACAGAAAATTAAGCAGGGAGACCAGTGAAGAAGCAGTGTAGCTGTAGAGCTGTAGCAGAGAGACAGAGAAGGAGAGTCAATTTGTATTTTGGAGGTAAAAATAACAGGATGTGCAAGGCGAAAACAGAGACACCAAGGAGGATTCCTGGGTTTTTAGCCTGAAGCAACTGCATAGGTGGCAGTGAAATTTCCCAAATGGGTAAGACTGGGGAAGAAATGATGATAAGGATAATCAAATTTCTGCTTTGGATGTGCTAAGACATCTGAAGAAAGATATAACTAGGTAACTGTGGTAATCTGTATTTAAAAACAGATGCCAAGATGTATCAAGATTTGATACAAATATATATATTTTTTGAGACGGGAGTCTCACTCTGTCACCCAGGCTGGAGTGCAATGGCATGATCTCGGCTCACTGCAACCTCCGCCTCCCAAATTCAAGTGATTCTCCTGTGTCAGACTCTGGAGTAGCTGGGATTACAGGTGCATGCCACTGTGCCTGGCTAATTTTTGTATTTTTAGTAGAGACGGGGTTTCACCATTTTGACCAGGCTGGTCTCAAACTCCTGACCTTGTAATCCACCCACCTCGGCCTTTCAAAATGCTGGGATTACAGGTGTGAGCCACCGTGCCTGGCCACAAATAATTTTTAAGAAAGCTTAAGAAACTCATTTTGTGACAAGTTAATGATAAATTACATATACATGCATGTATATCCATATATATGTATGTATATATAAAATTTGACCACAAAGAAAATTATGCTAATTTTGGAGATATCAGCATACAGATGGCATTTGAAAACCACAAATGATCTAGAATAACCTAGGGTGACAATGTAGGTAATGAGAAGAAGAGGATTGAAAATTGAACCCAGGGCACTCAAACATTTAACTGTTGGGCAAAGGAGAAGGAATCAGCTAAAAAGTCTAAAAAATGAGTGACTCGAAAGAAAGAGGAATATAAAGAGCATAGGCTATTGCAAAAGTCAAGTGAAAAAAACGTTTACTGAGGAGAAATGATCAACTATATCAAATGTGCTCAGAGGCTTAGTAACATGAAGACTAAGAATGGGCCAACTATTGGATTTAGCAACATGGTGGTCACAGTCAACTCTGATGTTGTTAACTTTGAGTAACATGGAAGGAACGGATATTAAATGGGTAAGAAGTGAGGGCAGAATGAATGGTTAACAAGGAGAAACTGACAAAAAAGATAATAGTGTCAGATGTTCCTGGAGATAAACAGCTATGTCAAGGTCCTCTTCTTCAACAAGAGCCTTTTTATAAGTAAGATAAATCTATCAACAATCTCTGAAAAATATGCTGTTCTTTTGCCATAAAAGGAGGTTAAATTTACATTAATAAGCAGTTTCTAAAGAACTGTTACTATGATAAAAGTTAACCTAACCACATTTTATTAAGAACATAAAACCTTTACAAAGAGGAGCTGGTACCATTCCTTCTAAAACTATTCCAAACAATACAAAAAGAGGGAATTCTTCCCAAATCATTTTATGAGACCAACATCATCCTGATTCCAAAACCCGGCAGAGACTCAGCAAGAAAAGAAAACTTCAGGCCAATATCGATGATAAACATAGATGCAAAAATCTTAAATAAAATACAGACAAGCCGATTGCAACAGCACATCAAAAAGCTTATCCATCATGATCAAGTAGGCTTCATCCCGGGGATGCAAGGCTGGTTCAATATATGCAAGTCTATAAACATAATTCACCATATAAACAGAACCAAAGACAAAAACCACATGATTATCTCAATTGATGTAGAGAAGGCCTCTGACAAAATTCAACAGCCCTTTATGCTAAAAACCCTCAATAAGCTAGGTATTGACGGAACGTATCTCAAAATAATAAAAGCTATTTACGACAAACCTACAGCCAATATCATACTGAATGGGCAAAAACTGGAAGCATTCCCCTTGAAATGTGGCACTAGACAAGGACGCCCTCTCTCACCACTCCTATTCAATATAGTACTAGAAGTTCTA
>NW_016107331.1:3934140-3941356 GCF_001604975.1 Cebus imitator | reverse complement strand
CACACTGCCACGTGTGTACCTATGCAACAATCTTGCATGTTCTTCACATGTATCCCAAAACCTAAAATGCAATAAAATAAATGGGGAAAAAAAAGAACAAAAAACCTTCAATGTATCAAGAATTTTATTATCAGATTATCAGATTGTTTATGTACAAACTAAAATTATATTTTACATAACATCACACAAATTAAAATGCTCAAACATCAATGTTCAGAATATGTTTGAATATGACTATTCAAAAAAAGCTGAAGACATTTTAAAATGATGTTTTCTTTGCCCTATTTTCAAAATTTTCCTAGACAGGATGTTAGACAGCTATTACATATACTGTGTGTGAATGAATATGATAAATGTGTCCTTTGCAACAAAAAGTCTGAAATTTTATGTAATTATAGGCAGGCTGAATGAATAGTTTAGAATAATGTGGCAGTGTCATCAACAAATGCTATCTTCTTATACATGTGTAATCCATTTTGCACAATGGTTTCAACTCAGTGTGTATGTAATTAAATTGTAAGGTACAGAAATAGCTGCTGCTAACTTGAAATTTTGCTTTTTCATTTTTAAGAAATGAATAGAAAACATAGTCTAGAAAACATCAAAGTATTTTTTGAGACTGTTAAATCTCATCAAAGAGGTCTTCTGGGCTGCTGTTTCTCAGAGTTTCTAAAGACATGTTTTCAGCTGAGCTGTGCTCCTTTTTCAACGTCTCAGGTAGTGAAGAATCAGGCCTAGAGTTAAAAAGAAAATCAAAATAGTTTTATTTTTAAAAACTTCTGTTACAGAGTAAAAGAAAATGAAGAGACACATAAGTGAAATGACAGTTAAATCGTGTTTCAGAATTGGTTTAGAGATTTATTTCTCTATGCTATTAACTATAAGGAAAGAGATGAAGAGACTAATTTTTCGAACTGCTTTAGAATTAATTCATCTTTATTCTGACCTAAAGACAATTCAAGAACCTATAACAATACTCATAATCAAGGTCAAGAAATAAAATATTCTATCTTCTGTGCTATAATCACTTTTATGCCAGGATACCGAAGGGTTTTCAAGTTATTCCTTTAACGATTTCATCACAATTTACATTTTACTCTGGCTTTCTTAAATCCTACTGATTAACATGCATTTTAACCTCTTAGCAGCAGAAAGTTTTGGTCAGATGCATCACCCTTAGTGGGTCTGATGATTATGTGCATAGATGAAAAATAATGATTTTTCACATTTATAGCAGTTGCTGATGAAATGTTGGTCCATATCATTTATTGAATCCACATATCTTCATTTAGTAAACTACATTTTATTCAGGTTCAGTATTGTAGTCACTACCTCAATGGATTGACTGCTGTTATTTATGTAGATATTTTCTTTGAATCCTAAGATAACAGGCTGACTGTCATGGTCATTATTAATTGTCTAGGAAGAGTGTGCTGGAGAGTAACAGTTCAGTCAGAAGTAAAGCTTTGGAATGTATGTTAATATCCTTGTAGAAACCTTGTCAGTGGTTCTCTATGGAACCTAAATAAAATATGCTTAGTATTAACAATTAGAGGTGGCTTCTGGGGGGATTATGATTAGGTTGAGTTAATCCAGTAATACTCGGTAATACCCCTCTATTTCCAACTTTGAAGGCCAGAGTGGAATCACAGTAGTTTGGTATAGTTGAGAAAGCATGGGCCTTGAAGTCAGGAAACATAAGTTTGAACCCAGGTCTATTTCATATTAGCTATGTAACTTTAGGCAAGTCATTTAAACTAACTTGAGTTCTATTTTCTCCACTGTAAAACTGAGATATTAGTATTTGCCTAGAAGTGGTCTAAAGATTAAATTAGTTGATGTAAGTGAAAATGCTTGTAAATTCCTACAAAATATTTGGAAACTTATTATTACCTGCTAATACTGCATAAACTACATAAGAGTTTTTGCTAACAGCAGAGAAGAATAACCAATGAAAACCCCCAAATATCAAGTGTGTTTAGATGATGAGTATTTTTTAAAGCCTGTATCCTTACCTTGTTGCACAGATGATTAGAAATGAATCCATTACAGAGTCTTTCCTGGCATCTCGATTACAGACAATTAACTATGGTTGGCTGCCACTAGACCTGGGACATGTTCTGTCTTATTCTGAGCAAGCCAATTTCAGACAATATTATCATCATAGGCATGCCAAGGTGCTAGGCATTAATGCATCCAAGATGACAAATACTATCCTCTGGGATTTGCAATGTTAAAATTAACAATAAATACAGACATAACTACTGTAACATATAATTAAATATCTAAAAATATATTCAAAAGAAGGAAAAAATGATACCATATGAGATACAAGTATAATTACTACATGTATAAGTTTTCATTGTCATCTCAAAACACATTAAACATTTTTCTCTGGCCCTAACTGTCTTAGTGTTGCTTGTACTCCTCCTAGGCAAAAGAGATAACTGAATTATCTCAATTAAAAGTAAGAAATGGAAAAACAAGCAAGGTGGAAAGGACTCCCAATACAATACATGGTACATGGAAAACTGGCTAGCCATTTGCAGAAGATTGAAACTGAATCTTTATGTATTAGTCTATTCTTGTATTGCCACAAAGAACGACCTGAGACTGGGTAATTTATAAAGAAGAGTTTTAATTGACTCACAGTTCCACAGGCTGTATGGGAAACATGACCGAGAAGCCTCATGGTGGAAGGTGAAAGGGAAGTAGTCCTGTTTTACACGGCCAGAAAGGAGGAAGAGAGGGAGGGAGAAGATCCTACACACTTTTAAACAACCAGGTCCCATGAGAACTTACTCACTATCACAAGAACAGCAAGAGAGAAATCTGTTGTCCCCATTATCCAATCACCTCCCACCCACCCCCTTCTCCAAGATTGAGGATTACAATTCAACATGACATCTGGGTAGGGACACAATCCAAACCATATCACCCTATCTTTTACTGTATATAAAAATTAACTCAAAATTGGTTAAACATTTAAATGTAAGACTTCAAACTATAAAAAAAATTAGAAGAAAACCTAGGAAATACCCTTCTCAACACTGGCCTTGGCAAAGAATTTTTGGCTAAGTCCCCAAAAGCAATTGCAACAAAACCAAAAATTGACAAGAGGGATCTAATTTAACTGAAGAGTTTCTGCAAAGCAAAAGAAACTATCAACAAAGTAAACAGTTGGCCTACAGAATGGGAGAAAATATTGTCAAACTATGTATCTGTCTAAGGTCTCGTATCCAGAATCTATCAGGAACTTAAATCAATAAGCAAAAAGCAAATTGCCCCATTACAAAATGGGCAAAGGACATGAACAGACACTTCTCAAAAGAAGACATACAAGCAGCCAACAAACATATGAACAAAATGCTGCACATCACTAGTCATCAAAGAAATGCAAACCACAATGAGATATCATCTAACACCAATCAGAATGCCTATTAAAAAGTCAAATAATAATATATCCTGGTGAGGCTGCGGACAAAAGGGGACACATACTGTATTGGAAGGAATGTAAATTACTTCAGCCACAGTGGAAAGTAGTTTGGAGATTTGTCAAAGAACTTAAAACAACTACTATTCAATCCAGGAATCCCGTTACAGGGAATATACCGCCTCAAAAAACCCAAAGTGTTCTACCAAAAAGACACATGCACTGGCATGTTCATTGCATCACTATTCACAACAGCAAAGGCATGGAATCAACCTAGGTACCCATCATTAGTGGACTGAGTAAAGAAAAGATAGTATGTATACAAATGTTGTATATGTATATGTATATACATATACATAATACTACACAGCCATCAAAAAGAATGAAATCATGTCCTTT
The DNA here is from genome assembly GCF_001604975.1 of Cebus imitator. Lineage (NCBI taxonomy): Eukaryota > Metazoa > Chordata > Mammalia > Primates > Cebidae > Cebus > Cebus imitator. The sequence goes on along the minus strand of NW_016107331.1, from coordinate 3,937,524 downwards.
GCAGCAACATGGATACAGCTGGAGGCCATAATCCAGAGCAAATTCATGCAGGAACAGAAAACCAAATACCTGTGTTCTCTCTTATAAGTGAGAGCTAAACATTTGGCTATACATGGACATAGAGATGGAAACAATAGACACTAGGGATTACCACATGGACAAGGGAAGGAGGGGTCATAGGCTGAAATACTCTGTGCTCAATACCTGGGTGATGAGATCCCTATCCTAAATCTCAGTGTCACGCAATATATCCCTATAACAAACCTGCACATGTACCCCCTGTATCTAAAAAGCTGAAATCATATTTAAAAAGTCAGACATGGAAAGATATCTGTAATTATGTCCATCATTTAGATACTGTGCATCAGAACACAGAGATCTATCAATTTTGTTTGAAAAAAATCAGGATATGACAAAAGGACCACTCTGAAGTGACCAGACTGAAGAATAAATAAATAGATTCCTGGAGCTCCATTTACAATTTACATTTCCTTCTGAGTTCATGAGGGGCTTAAGAAATAGATTCTGACTCATGTTCTTAGTGCCTAGTCATAACAGGTACTCAGTAAAAGTTGTCCAGAATGGAGATCATTGAGCTTTTAGATCCATGGTAAGTCAATAGAGTAAATTTAGAACTCTCTCCACAACACTTAAAAATGTTTTATTATTTTTATAGATAATATATCTTTATTGTTAGACTTTTAGTAAATTCTAAAAAGCATAAAAAGGAACACAAAAACATTGATGTGGTTTGGCTCTGTGTCCCTACCCGAATCTCGTATTGAACTATAATCCTCAATGTTGAAGAAGAGGCCTGTTGGGAGGTGATTGGATCATGGTGGTGGACTTCCCCCTTGCTATTCTTGTGGTAGTGTGTGTGGTACCAGAGAAGTGGGGTATTGGTATAAAGATATCTGAAAATGTGGAAGTAACTTTGGAACTGGGTAATGAACAGGGGTTGGAACAGTTTGGAGGGCTCAGAAGAAGACAGGAAGATGAGGGAAAGTTTGGAACTTCCTAGAGACTAGTTAAACTGTTGTGACCAAAATGCTGATGGTGATATGGACAATGAAGTCCAGGCTGAAGGAAGTTACTGGGAACTGGAGTAAAGGTCACTCTTGCTATGCTTTAGCAAAGAGACTGGTGACATTGTGCCCCTGCCCTAGGGCTCTGTTGAACTTTGAGCTTGAGAGAGATGATTTAGCGTATCTGGTGGAAGAAATTTCGAAGCAGCAAAGCATTCAATGTGTGGCCAGGCTGCTTCTAAAAGCCTACTCTCATCTGCATGAACAAAGAAATGACCTGAAATTGGAACTTATATTTAAAAGGGAAGCAGAACATAAAAGTATGGAAAATTTACACAAGTAAAGAGGAGCCAAATATTAATAACCAAGACAATGCCTCCAAGGCATTTCAGAGATCTTCATGGCAGCCCCTCCCATCACAAGCCTGGAGAACCAGGAAGGTATAATGGTTTTGTGGGTCAGGTCAAGGGCCGCGCTACTCTGTGCAGCCTTGGGACATGGCATTCTGTATTGTGGCTGATCCCGTTCCAGCTGTAGCTAAAAGGGGCGAAAATGCAGCTTGGGCTGTTGCTTCAGAGGGTGCAAGCCCCAAGTCTTAACGGCTTCAATGTGGTGTTAAGCCTGCAGATGTGCAGAGTGCAAGGGTTGAGGCTTGGGAGCCTCCACCTAGATTTCAGGGGATATACAGAAATGCGTGGATATCCAGGAAGAAGTCTGCTGCAGGTGTAAAGCCCTCATGGAGAACCTCTACTAAGGCAGACTGGATGGAAAATCTGGGGTTCGAATCCCCTCAGAGACAGTGCCTAATGAAACTGTGAGAAGACAGCTGTTGTTCTCCAGACTCCAGAATGGTAGATCAGGAAACAGCTTGTGCTGTGCATCTGGGAAAGCTGCAGGCACTCAACACCAGCCTATGAAAGCAGCCATGGGAACTGCAGCCTACAGAGCCACAGGGGTAGAGTTTCCCTAGGTCTTGGGAGTCCACCCCTTGCATCACTGTGCCCTGGATGTGAGACAATGGAGTTAAAGGAGATTATTTTGGAGCTTTTAGATTTAATGGCTGCCATGTTAGGTTTCAGACTTCCATGAGGCCTGTAGCTCCTTTGTTTTAGCCAACTTCTTCCATTTAGAGTACGAGCACTTACCCAATGCTTGTACCCGCATTGTAACTTGGAAGAAATTAGCTTGGTTTTGATTTCACAGGCTTATAGGTGAAAGAGATTTGCCTTCTCTAAGATGAGACCTCGGACTTGAAGTTTTGCATTAATCCTGGAATGAGTTAAGAGTTTTGGGGACTGTTGGCAAGGCATGATCATGTTTTGAAAGTGATAAGGGGATTTTGGAGGGGCTAGGGGTGGAAGAATATGGTTTGGCTTTGTGTCTTCACCCAAATCTCATGTTGAATTGTAATGCCCAATGTTGAAGGAGGGGCCTAGTGAGTAGTGCCTGGATCATGGGGGTAGACATCCCCCTTGTTTTTCTCATGATAGTGTGTGAGTTCTCATGAGATCTGATTGTCTAAAAGTGTGTAGCACTTCCCCTTTTGCTCTCTCTCTCCTGCTGGTCATGTGAATATGTACCTGCTTCCCTTTCACCTCCCATCATGACTGTAAGTTTCCTGAGGCCTCCTAAGAATACAGGTCTGTACAACATACAGAACTGTGAGCTCATTTAACCTCTTTTCTTTATAAATCACTTAGTCTCAGGCATGTCTTATCTTTATATCAGTGTGAGAACAGATAAACACAAATGTCTGTATCTTATTTTGTATTATTTGTATTTTCATAGACTTTTAAAAATAAAAATACAATAATTTTATACATTTATAGTTTTGCAGCTTGATATTTTTAGAATATATTAGAGATGTATTTTCATACTAAAAATTTTAGATCTACATTCATCATTAATTTTCATTTTGATATACTAACCATTTAGTTCACTGACAGAGATTTGGGTTGGTTCAATGTTTGAATGCCCTTACAAACAAGACAACAATTAATATCCTTATACCTGTATCTTAACATACTTATCATAGTATTTTTTCATGAACATGCTTGTTCCAAGAAATCATGCTCAGAAGTATAATTTGAAAGCAAACAACTCAGAGAACCTGTATATAAAGTTTTAATAGAAAGTGAGAGAAATGCCAGGCGCGGTGGCTCACGCCTGTAATCCCAGCACTTTGGGAGGCCGAGGCAGGTGGATCACGAGGTCAAGAGATCGAGACCATCCTGGTCAACTAATCCCAGCTACTCAGGAGGCTGAGGCAGGAGAATTGCCTGAACCCAGGAGGCGGAGGTTGCGGTGAGCCAAGATCGCGCCATTGCACTCCAGCCTGGGTAACAAGAGCGAAACTCCG
>NW_016107331.1:3832833-3934115 GCF_001604975.1 Cebus imitator | reverse complement strand
AATTATAGCAATTACTTATGGCTCTGTTTAAATTCTAAACCTTCCACAAAGACTTAAATTTGTTTTTATAGATACCTATTTCATTTTATTTCCTCTGGTCATTTAGAGTACCTAATATCTGTACCTTATATTTCAATATATAGTTTTATTTATTTAATCAATACTGTACATATTGATTATATACAATGAAGAGCTCACTATGTTTGGAAAATAGAACAAATAATTTAAGTGTTCTCCTGCCCTCAGAAAGCTTTCAGTTAAACTTTTTACTTAATTTTTTCAAATGTGTCTTTTCATCTTAAAAATGTTATAAATAGCTTGAAGGTAATGACTATATGACATAATTTGTTCACAAAGAGTTACTTCTCTCTTTAGGCTTCTCTATAAATATTATATCAATATTTAACATTCAGTATATTTCAGATCGTTTTCTGTGGACAACGTGGTTCAATAGGAGATATTTTGAATCTAGATATTCTGAATCTCAATAGAAATTTTGGTCAGGTAGTTTGTATATGTGTGTGTCTGTGTGTGTTTTAACACAGTATGAAACTAGACCTCAGTTTCTGCATTTGTGGAAGACTGAGGTTATTATAAATGGTCTTAGAACTCTTTCAGTTCCTGAATCTGAATTTGTTATGCTAAAATAGCTGAGCATAGACTACTTTGCAAAATACGGATTCTCAATAAATATTTGTGGAATAAATGATTAATGTCAATTAAAGAGGAAAGATTAATGATAGAATAAGAATCTAAAGTTACAGGCTAAAGCCTAAGTCTTTTTTCAAATAAAGGGAATATAATAAAGCATCTCCAGATGTTACCCTCACTAAAAGGTGGTATATATTCTCAATAATATAGTTGCTGAGATTCCTGTGTTCTATTAGTTTACTGTCATACTGTTCTAAAACACACACACAGACACACACATACACAAACTACAACTTGAATCAAATTTACACTACATATCTAATTAACAATGAATGCCATAGATCAAAAGCTACATTTACTTAAAAAAAGTCTCATCCAGGAAAAGTTTCTCTAAAAATGTTAAATGATTGACTTCCCTTTTAACTTTCTAGAAGTTGAATTAGTAACATATTTAAAATGACATGTATCTCATTTTGTAAAGACATTTTCTCAGCAACGTTTAAGATGATATCACTATGGCTGGAATAGCAATCCTTTCCTAGTCAAACAAGAAGCATTAGTATTGTTTAGAGTTACTCATATTTTATAACATATTCTGAGAATAATAGTTCTGAAATATGCCAAAGGTACCAACCAGAGCAAAGAATGAGGTCTAGGAAATACATAGTGATTGATGACACCATAACACTTGAAGAATCACGTTTGTTTGACTTCTGAGACAACCATGATTGTAAATTTAAAAACTCAATTGTTACTTTAGATAAAATAACTAATTTTATGAGGCCAAATTCTATTTCTATCTATACAACACACACGCAATTCAATTTTTTGTGTGTCAGAAGTCAAACAGGCATGATTCCAGGTGAATTAAACACTTCAGTGAGAAAGGCAAAACTTTAAAGCTTTTAGAAGAAAATAAAGGGGAATGTCTTTAGTATCTTGAAATAAGAAAGTCTGTTGAAGGCAGAAATTGAAAACCATTAAGATAAAGATTGATACACTGAATTGCATTTGAAGTAAGTACTTCTGTTTATCAATAGATACCTTAAAGAGAATGAAATGACAAGTGACAAACTGTACGGAGATACTGCAACATATGCTAGTAACAAATAATTAGTATCCAAAGAACTCTTACAAAGGATTTTTAAAAAACCGAAACATATGCCAACACTACAGAAACTTCAAAAAGGGGGAACAATAAGCATATGATAATAAGCTCAACTTCATTAGTGACCAAGGGAATGCAAATTAAAGCCAGTGTGAAATATTTTACACCAGATTAGAAAAAATTAAAACACACAATAATATCAAAGATTTTGGAGGATGTGGAATAACTACATAAGTTATTGCTGGTAGGAGTGCAAATGTTTGAAACCATTTTAAAAAACAATTTGGCAATAACTGTAAAGGTATGTGAAGGTATGTGTACCTATAACCTAGAAATTCCACTCATAGGTACATTCCTTTGAGAAACATTTGTATGTATGTATCAAGAGATAGGTACACAATCATAGATGCATTGTTTACAACAGTGAAATGCAAGAACTACCCAAATGTCTCTCCACAGGAAAATAGGCAAATGAATTATTAAATTTTCATATAATGGACTAGATTATACTGCTATACACATATATGAATCTTAAGCATAATGTTGAGCAAAAGTGCAAGGCTCATGCCTGTAATCCTAACACTTTGGGAGGCTGAGGCAGGAGGATCCTTTGAGCCTAGTAGTATGAGAAGTATGAGACCAGACAACTAGGCAAGACAGTGAGACTCCGTCACTACAAAAAAAAAAAAAAAAAAAAAAAGTAAAAAGTAAATTAGCTGGTGTGGTGGTGCACATTTGTAGTGCCAGCTACTCAAGAGGCTGAAGCAGGATGATCCTTTGAGCCCAGGAGTTTGAGGCTGCAGTGAGCTATGATCATGCCACTGCATTCCAGCCTGGGTGACAGAGTGAGACCCTCATCTCTTAAAAAAAATACACACATTTAAATAAATGATTACATTTATTTAAATTTCAAAACCATACAACACTATGCATTACTCTTTGAACAGTGGCATGTGTGTGTATGTGTGTGTGTGTGTTTGTGTCTATGAGATATGTGTCAGTGTATCTGTGTATGTGTGTGTGTGTGTGTGTGTGTGTATGTATATATATATATAATATATATATAATATATATAATATATATATATTACTTTTGGATATATACATAATACCTTTGGATCTGATCTGCTATTTTGTGAGAGAATGGTTTTAGATCTTATTATTTCTCTTCCATGACAATATTCTCAGAATTCTAGATTTTGTAGCTTTGGCAGCTGTGAAGACAGTGATATAGAAGAGGAGAAGGTTTAGTATTAGGCATAAGGACTTCAGTTTCAGATACAACAGGTGAGTCTGAACTACCTGAAGGATATCTAAATGGAGATATATGTTGAGTAGGTTAACAAATACACAGGTACAGGGCTCAGAAGAGATGTCTGGACCAGATGCCCTGGGACAGCAGTCATTGCCAAAAGGCAAATGAGTGAGCTAAAATGATCACCCAGAGAAGAGACCATCAGAGAGAAAAGGTTTAGTAAGAAATAGTGGAGAATATTAACACTTTAGGAACAGACAGCTAGAGAAAGAAATGAGTCAAAAGAGACTGAAAAGGAATGACTTGAAAAATAGTAAAACCAGGGAGAAAGGCTGTCACAGAAGCCAAGGGCCAAGTTTATTTTGTGTGCCCACATCTTGCGCTGTGTCCACTTGTCACCCAAATGCTGGCTGTCTATACAACTCTTGACTGACAAACCTGTAAATACACTTTAGGCTAGTTAGTCTCACTCACTGTAAATTATCTGGAGTTGAGAAGAATAGCCTGGAAGAATACTGCTATGTTCATGATTTATTACAGACAAGAAGAACAGGCAATGTTTTCGGGGAGAATGAAGTCTCAAATTCTTGGACTGCAGCAGTCACAGCAAAACAGCCAGCAAATGGTCATTTCCTGCTTATCCACCATGGCAGGGCATTCTGAGGCAGCTGTTTTACTCATGTTGAAATAACAAAAGTATATATCTTTGTTTTATCACAAACTTCCCTGGCATCCATCCTCCTGATCACTGACCTTACCCTGGGATTAGGGAAAAGCTCAGATACAGGGAGAGAGATGAAGATGAGAGGTAAGGTAAGGACAGTGTACAGATTGAGAATCCATCCTAAGCACTGGATAGGGCACACATCATTTGGTTTAACAAAAAAAAAAAAAAAAAAGAAGCAAAATAATTTACGGTTTGTTTTTAGGACATATCAGATCAAACTTTAATTGAAATGACCTTAACAAACAGCCAAATTAAAATATCAGGTACTTGCTGCTATTAAATAACTAAGCAGCTATCAGGTTGACCTTAACAGAATTCCCATTATGAAATAAACTCAATTATGGAAACACCTCTTAAATGGAAATGTTTTAAATAATGTGCTTAAAGATTTGACATCACCAATGTTACCACTGTATTTTCAATTTTTAAATGTCAGCATTAAAAAAAAATCGATCTTAGAATAAGTGGGAAAAGTAGCCTACAAATTTCTAGTTGACCTTATAAAAACCAAAACCATCTCCTAAATAAATTAACAGACAGAAGTCATCCAGATTCAGTAAAACCAGTGGTGAACATTGCCTGGAATTCACTAGGCCTACACGTCATTTTGTTGGCCCGAGAAAATAAAAAGAGAAGCTGAAACTTTCTGGCATACAAAATGGCAAAGAAGAGAAATTGCATTTGTTATTTTCAATTAAATTCCTAAAGGTATCTTTTTCTAATGAATATGATTTTGCTATTTAAATTCATTAAGTGCATGAAGAAATGGAAATGGGACAAAGAGAATAATAAAGAGTGAATACACTTAATGTTAAAATGAATTGATGTGCTTTAAAGATATCGAAAAAGAATGAGAATTCTAAAAATTTCCTGTAAAATACACACATATAGACTTGAAAATATGAGTATCTAGTTCTGGGGGATTCAAATTTTAAAGCCAATCACCAAGATAAATCTATCCAGAATCTACAAAGACGCTGGCCACTTACACAGAAATTTCATAATTTCATAGTGACTAAAGATTTTGTCACTCTTGCTGTATTTATTCAAATAAATCAAATGGTTCTGATAATTCATTAATCAATACCAAAGTACACAGACACCTAAAAAATCAATACCCAAAACATGTTGCATAAATTTCAAGTTTTGAAATCATATAGGTGACATTTTCTACTGTTGATCTATGACTATAAAAGTGAAAAACTGTCATCTTGGTGAAAAGTTTTTCCTTTAAGACAGACCAGGGGATCTGTGAGCTTACTGCTGCTTGCTATGCTACAAATGAAACCTCTCTCACTAGCCTAGAAGCCTCTCCAGTTGGGGTGATTCTGCTTTATTTGACTTGGAACAATATCTAGCACATAAATATTCCACTGATCGCATGTATTAACTAAATAGCAAATTGTTGAATATATGAGAGTATATTAACAAGAAGGTTCAATAAAGTTAAGCAATGTACCCGAAACTACACAGCCAGTAAGCATGGGTGAGCAGGCAGTCAAGTCGGTAATGGAGCCAGGATTTCAGCTTAGGTTAAAATCCAAAATCCATATCCTTTACACTATACCATTCTAATGGGAGTGGGGGGTCATCACTAAACTCTTATTTCTACTCCAGAGGATGTTTTTTCTTCTTAGGAAGGCAGCTCGGTCGTGTGCAGTGTGTCTCAAAAGGTAGTTTTGTAAGATATTCTCTAAAAAAATCTGTTGTCCAAAATGTTTAGAAAATTTTTATTTTCGTCCACTAAGTTCTCTTAGTCTTTCACATACATATTATACACTCAAATTTCTGATTTCTATTAATTAGGAAACCTGTTTATTATAAAAAACAAAAGCAAAGTATAGAACAGTGTGTACAGGAAACCAGAATGTGTGTGTATATATATTATACACATATGTACATGCGTATATGTGTATGTTGTATGTGTGCATATGTGCTCACATGTGTAGAATAGCTCTGGGAGGATACACAGGTAAATGGTAACTGCTGAGAGGAATTTTGACTGAGAGAGGGATACTTTTGCTGAATATTCTCTTAAATTGTTGGGATTTCTTTTTTTTTTTTTTTCCTTATACATAGATTATATTTTTGTAAGTGCTTAAAGAACAAAGAACCGGCCGGGCGCGGTGGCTCAAGCCTGTAATCCCAGCACTTTGGGAGGCCGAGGCGGGTGGATCACGAGGTCAAGAGATCGAGACCATCCTGGTCAACATGGTGAAACCCCGTCTCTACTAAAAATACAAAAAATTAGCTGCGCATGGTGGCGCGTGCCTGTAATCCCAGCTACTCAGGAGGCTGAGGCAGGAGAATTGCCTGAACCCAGGAGGCGGCGGTTGCGGTGAGCCGAGATTGCGCCATTGCACTCCAGCCTGGGTAACAAGAGCGAAACTCTGTCCCCACAAAAAAAAAAAAAAAAAACAAAGAACCTTGTTTAACCTAGGTTTTTCAAATGAATTTGGTGGCAGAGGCCTCTTTTCTCACAATCTCTTCACTGCTAACATCCCAAGAAACGAGTGTCTTCTGGAATAAGCCGTATCATATTCTTTGCTAAGAAAACAACATCCATTAGTCTGAAAGCATAAACTTAGTGGTCCAGTGAAGGGAAACAGAAATACACAAAAAAAGAAGACAGAGCTCTATTTTTGGCTATCAAGAGAAGTGGCAAACACATGGGTAGACAATAATACCAGCCATGGAGGTTAGTGATTTCTAAACTGGGACCAAGAGTGATAGTTTCACCACAGCATGGAATGAGCTGTTTTTGTTTCCTATGGCTGATGCAACAAATTACTATAACATAATGCCTTAGAACAATGCCAGTTTATCATCTTACAGTTTTGGAGATCAGAAGTCTGACAGATGTTACTGATCAAAAGTCAAGAAGTTGGCAGAACTGTGCTCTTCTCTGGAGGTTCTAATGGAGAAGCTGTTTCTCTCTCTCTCTTTCTCTCTCTCTCTCTGTGTGTGTGTGTGTGTGTGTGTGTGTGTGTTTAGCTTGTAGAGACCACCCCCTTCCTCTGTCCTCAAAGCCAGCAATGACAGGTGGACTCCTTCTCACTACACATCATTCTGACATTGCTTGCTTAGTCTTATCTCTCCCTCTGACTTTCTTCTTCTGCCTTCTGTTTCCACTTAAGGGCCTTTGTGATTATACTGGACTTCATTGGATAATCCAGGATAATTTCACTATGTTTAAGGTCTGCTGATTTTCAACCTAATTTTGATCTGCAGCCTTAATTTCCCATTGCTACATGGTCTAACATATTGTCAGGTTCCAGGAATTAAGATGTAGAGATCTCTGGGGGAAGGGGGTAGGTGGTGCACTATTCTGCCTACCACTCTAGCCTTAACTTTTTTATTAGGGCTCAATTATTATTCCAATCTGTAAATTAAACAGGTTTCAGAAACACTGAATAGAGAAATAGGTTGAGTAACAGCAAGACATGCAAGGCCCAGAGTTAAAAGGAATCCCCCAAGCTGGATGGAAGAGGGATCTGCGAGGTCAGTGTAACATGACCTATAGCTCACAGAAACGGACATTGGGTCTTATCTAGAGATAACTGAACCAGAATCATTGAGACAGGCTGGCGACCCCTGTCATCTACCACTTACCCATCCACTACTTATTGAGGGTCTATTGTGGGTCAAAGACTGAGCTAGAGACATGGGAATTAAAGTGACCAAACAATCAATCCAAGGCAGAAGTAATGCTGGCCTACTGAATTCCCTTAAATACATACGTATAGTAGTCCTTGTCTAGGGATAACAAAACAGAATGCTCTGTTTCACTACAGCAATTCTAAAGAGCAAGGCTGGTTGTTAAAGAATCGTTATAGGAATGTGACCTGTGCTGTCAATCACACGGGGCCACAAGCTTAGAGGGGCTTCATACTTGGTTTAATGCTCTGCTGAATATTTTTCCAGGCTTTTCATGAAATGGTTGACTAAGGATGATTCTGCAGCCTGAATTTTTAAAGAAGACTTATGTGTGAATGTAAAGCAAGTCTATAAAGCAAGACTGTTCAAATTCTGAGAGGTGTTCTTTTTTAAAGATGTTAAAAAGGAGTCAGCACTAGAAGAAGGCAGATGGAAATAATCTATAAATTTCTGTCACTTTTGATTTTGAATTAAAAATATTAAACTTTTAAATTGATGTTTTAAATATAATAAAACTGTAAAGGAAAACAAAAATGTTCAAGGAGGCAGAAGGCTTTTAAAACAAATCACGGTATTCCACAATTGGTAGCAATTTGCTGTGTAGATGAGGCAGCCCATGTCATGGGGACACAGTCTATGCTGAGAATTACTGGAGCAAGATCTATCCAGCCATTTTTTGCCCTGGAGAAGTCTTTAATATATATGGTATTATGATTTCAATAAAAATTTATATGTTACTACTGAACTTTTATTTATCACATTAAAAATATGTGAAGTAACTTCAAATGTTAGTTAAAAGTCAATCAAATCCATACAGAAAGCTGCTGACCACAGCTGTGTTATGTTCACATAACCATATTAACCGAACATGATATATATATTTTCTCAATGTAAAATCTTTATGATTACACAAAGTACTAATCTTTTCAGAACTTTACTCTGAACTAATGTTCATTGTGAGGAACAGAGTGCATATAACATATGGTTCCATCAGTCATTAGCTGATACGATGTGGTCTAATTTCTTTAATGTCCTACTATAATCAATGGCTTAATGAAAATATAAAAATGAGATTAAAAAATAAAAATTCTCCAAAATTCATACTGGAGGATGCTTTCAGATGTCATTCAGCAATATTAATAAATTTAATAAAATTAATGTTTTATAAAGGCATTGATTTAATTTACCAAAATGCAGGATGGACTGTAGCCTCTAATTATTATGCCTTGACCATATGAATTCAATACATAATTTTCCAATTCAAACAACCATTGTTAACTAACTGATCTTACTTTGGTATTGCAAGAAAGCTACATATCTCAGCTTTGATCGTCTGTCATCTGAACGATGTATGTAACTATCACCTGCTCTCCTTGCCTTCCACTTCTTTGCCTTTTAGCTTACTTTCCACACTACTGATAGTTGTCTTTTACAAGGCAAATTGATTATTACTTTTTATTCCTACAAGGCTACCGTTGAAATTTCCTTGGCATAACAAAAAAATTATTGTACAACTTCTAGCTTCTTGACCACCATTCGGCTCTATCTAATGCTCTTTCCATACCAAACTTCTTTTCATCCACCAAACACACGATTCTCTCTTAGCCTCCAGGCTATTCCACACAGCTTTCTCAGTTTTAGGACTCTTCTACCTTCTTTACTTAGTAGACTTCTTAGTAGACTCATCATTCAAAGCCAAGTTCATATGTCATTGTTTCTGGGAAGCTTCCCACGACTCTTCCGGGAGAGAAGGTCATTATCTTGCCAAGTTCGTATGTCATTGTTTCTGTGAAGCTTCCCATGACTCTTCCTGGAGAGAAGGTCATTATCTCCTATTCACCCATAGTATATACTAAATCAAGTAAGTCTTTGTTCCAGTAATCACAGTTGTGTAATAAACCACCCCAAACTTAGTGGCATAAAATAAAGACCATTTTGTTAGGCTTGTATTATCTATGAGTCTGCAATTTGGACAGGACACAGAGTGGATGGCTTGTCTCTGCTCCATGGTGTCAGTGCCTTAGCTGGGAATACTAGAAAGCTGGGGTTGAAACAAGGCTGAGAGTCATCCAAAAGCTCTTTCACTCCTATCTAGTGGATGGGTTGGAAGGCCTCAAAGGCTAGCGCTGGCTCCTGGAGAGTGCACAGTGGTGTGGCTTCCTTGCTAGTCTCAGGTAGTCTGACATATAGAAGCTTGGGGCTCTAAGCACAAGGTTGCCTTTTCTGATGTGGCCTCCGGAAATCACACAGCATCACTTCTCCTGCATTCTACCATTTATAAATGAGTCAAAAAGCCCATGCATATTGAAACTGCCTGTCAAAGGAAGGAGTGTCAACCACAGACTTTAACTGTGGACATCTTTTTTACTTATATTGTAAGTTACTTGAGAACAGGGACAATGATTTAGAATTGGTTCATTCAGAATTAAGAATAATTCCTTAGAATAATGAACTGAGATTCTACTGAATAAATTTACCAAATATCCTCTTGTCAAGCGCATTTGCCTTTATTCTCTTAGAGTTGAGTGTGAAAAAGCTATAGTGAGTTTCATATACAATTTACACAGAATAAAATCCATTTTAAATCAGAAGAGCAACATTATAAACTATTCAGAAATATCATCACATAGAAAAAGACTTAAACCTCATGGCTCAGAAAAGAAATTTTAATTTCTTACAACTATTACTGGTCAATAGTTGGCTCACTTTCCATTATAAGGTAACTTCAATTGTTTATTCTTTCAAGTAGTTTTGGATGTCTATAAATTTAAATGCTTACAAGTTCACACTAACACCATTAGTTTAGTTATATCCTACTGTACTGGAATGATTGGGAAGAGAGAGTTGTGGTTACATGAATGGTATTTCAAACCTAATGGCTAAAAGTCTCACTAACAAATGCTGGTCAACTTCTAAGCACATGTACACTCACAAGCCAACTACTGAAAGACCAGTTAGCTGGGTTTTCTATTAACCTATGTTTCATTAAATTATTATTATTAAAGGTTTATGAATGTTAGTTAATTTTAACCTCTTCTATCTGGCTATTGAGAAAGAACAGGACAAATAAGCAATCATACTTCTTTCTTGATAATTTAAGCAAGTCAAAGCTGAAATAAAGTCTTCAGCTCTAGACATCCTTTATTCTGAAATGTGACCCCATTATCAATAGGATATTATTACCATCAATCTCACATTCGATAACTAACCAATAAAAAGAATCACATTTCAAAAATCAGAAAGCATAAACAGAAATTAAAATGTTAAACCAAGAAATGCTAACAGTTGTTTGGAATTAGGAAAGTTGTCATACATAAATTCACATGCAGCCCCAAAAGACAACCATGGAAATTGAATAGGCTATAAAGAGGCATGGAAAATATTTAGCTGGATTCAACAGTCGGATCATAATTTCCCTTAAAATATGTAAACTTCCAAAACTCCCTTCAAAATGTTACTGGGCTTCTACAGATGATAAAAAAAACTTAAATCTTAATATTTTTAAATGGCTAAAGTATTATTTTATTGCCTTCTATAAAAATAAGTCCATTTGTCATATTCTAAGAGAAAAAGAATGTTCAATATTTCCTATTTTTTATCACTGAACACTTCTCTATAACAAAGAAATTTGGAAGTGACTAAAAGGAACAATTTAAAAAAACCATCCATAAGAACATGGATGTGTTCAGAAGGCAAGAACCATGGTTATTTATGTGTAGTTTTCCACATACAGGAGATTTGTAACTTAAGAAATAGTTATTTTTTAAAAAAGCTTATTTTTAAACTTAAAATCAGAACACATTTTTCAGAAATGTTATACATAACAGAGTTTTTCAGACCATTCTATGAAGACTACTTAGTCTATGATATAGATGAGCTATTAGACATAGCAATCATAAAAACTTAATTAATAGTCAACTGAACTGTAAAACCCTGTTTTTCATACATTCCTTATTTCAACTAATATTTTCTCAGTGTCAGGCATTGTGTTAGCCTCTGAGATGAAAAGATAACCAACACTTCTGTCCTTGAAAATCTCACGATCTAGTTAACCAAAAATATATTTAAACAATGAATTATAACATGCTATAGTGAAAAATGTACAAAGTACTGATTTGTAGGATTAAAAATCCATTTCAAGTTCTAAATCTAATGACAGGAACACATCTTCTCTTACAGAAGGCTTTTTTGTATTTGTAGATATGTACATAAAAATTCTCATGTTACAAAATACCATTCAATGTGTACTATATGATAATTTCCCATAATCTGTAAAAAATACTTTGCTATTAATAATTATAAGTAATTCTTTTTCTAACAACAATAATTGTTGTCCTAAGCAATTCTTCTCATAATGAAAACTGAGTTGATTGCTGTATCAGGCCAGTGTATATTTAAGAAAAAAGTTTGTTTATAATTTAAATAAATTTTACTTTATTAAAATAATGATAGACCCTTCTAACCCAAACAAACCCAATGTAAATATCTAAAATTTAGGTAGGGTGGGTTAATAGGCCATTTCTGCATTTGAAGGTCCATTCTAGGTCTAAAATTCTATTGTATTCTGAGGACAGAGGAGACTAGTGCAGGTTTTAGGTTTCACCCAAAGTTATAAATTTAAATTTTCTATCTTCTCTCAGCTCCTTAATTTATTTTGAGTGTTGAATCATAATCAAATAATATTCTTTAGGGTGAAATAGTTACTACTTCAAATAAACATTTGGTGAAAACAAATAAATGAATTTCCCTTATCACTTCTTAAGAAGACTAGGATTTCAAACACCACAGAAATTCTAAATCCTATGTAGATCCCAGTAACCACAAAAATTATTTATTTTTTGGTATATAAATTACTACATATGCATTGCAAAAACTTTAGGAAATTCAGAAACATAGAACAAAATAAAGATAATCCTCTGTGCCTTCACCTGTTGATATTTTAGTGTCCATCTTAAATATATATATATATATATATATATATATATATATATACTCACACATATACATAATGTATATATACACATAATCCTTTTAAAAGTAATTGTATTATAAAAGTACCATTTTTCCCTTAATAATTTGTTGGTGAATATGTTCCTTTGTCAATAAATACAGGTCTACATAATATTTGATCATTTTAATAACCTCATAGTATTCCGTTACATTGAGGCACCTTAAAAATATAACTAATTGATTCATAGTCAGAAATCAAAAGCAAGGTAAATGCCCATTGTAAACCACATTTCAATGAACATCCTTGAATATACTCCTTCCAGGTAATGTTCTTAAGGTAACTGGTCTATGTAATTCTAACTGATAATAGTTGGCTATAACACTATAGTCACTAAGTTTTTATTCCTAGGAATGTCACAGTAAGAAGTAGGTCTTACAACCAAGAGAGTAGTCTATATGCTTTTTCACCCCCTGGAAATTAAATTTTTTTAAAATGAAAGTTCTATTTGATATGATGTGATTTTTTACTATAGAAAGATTAAAGTACAACACAGATACAAAGACATTAATGGAAACAACTGTCACAGTGGTTGTTCCTATAAATATAAACCTGGAAAAAAAAAAGGTTTAAATCTTGGAGGAATAAAGAGAGTATTTAGTAAAATATTTGCATATTACCAAAACAGAAAGTGATTATAAATTCTTTAGGTTTCTTTTGAGAGATTACTGCCCCCACGCCCATCCTTG
This sequence comes from Cebus imitator, assembly GCF_001604975.1. Taxonomy (NCBI): domain Eukaryota; kingdom Metazoa; phylum Chordata; class Mammalia; order Primates; family Cebidae; genus Cebus; species Cebus imitator. The sequence goes on along the minus strand of NW_016107331.1, from coordinate 3,921,021 downwards.
CCAATGATAAAGTTTTGACACTATGCATGAGAGGTGAACCTCATAATTATGTACCGAGTGCTATTTTTGTTAATTTTTCTTGAAGAATTTAGAGAATGTCACATGACCTGTTACAGATGATAAGTGTTTTGTGTCTGCTTACGCAAGTGTATAAGGCAAACTCTTTCTTACACATAAAATAAATGGTTATTATTAACTTGAAAATCAGGCAAACAGGTGTTTTTCACAGGATTCAGAGCCCACAGTACTTAAAAGTTTAGCATGTAGAAGATAAATAAAAGGACTAAGAAAGAAAGGTAACTCACACACTGAAAGTATTTTATTCATTATATTGATATTTTAACTTGAGTATACGTGACTATACTTTGATGTCACTCTGCCACACATGTAATTGAAAAGACTAACTTAAGAGGGAAAAAGATGACTTAAGAAGTGGACCTTGACTTTTCTCTGTGCAAATAAGAATTCCAATAGAAGTTTTAGATCTTCACACATAGCCTGGAGTTTCCCTCTAAGTATTTTTTTTTTAAGTTCAGTATTCAAAATTCTGTTGAAAGTCTATTCAAAATGGCTAATTTGTCCTAACAGTAACAGCCATCCAAAAGTATTAAATGTTCGCCTTATGCCAAGCGCTGTGTTTAAGCTTCTTATGCATGTAATTGTCACAGTAACATAGTCTTTATTTTCCAGATGAGAAAACAAACTCTTAGATAGCATACTGATTTACTGAGGTCTCATAACTTATTGGCTGAGGAAGGACTTGAACCCATGCCTACCTGCCTCCTCCATGCTCCTCACCAATGCCTCTCCTTCTTTTCCCCTTCATTATATGTGTCCAAATTCTATCTATCCTTGAAGGCTGAGCTAAAATGCTACTTCCCTTATGAAACTGGCCTTGAAGTCTGCCACTTTAAAATCACATATATCACACATCCCTAGAGAATTATTCTAACATAAATGAATTCTGCTGAAAACAACATAGTTTTCGGTGTTACCTGTCTAATTATGAGTGAAATAAGAAGCCAGTCCATCTACAGTAAATACCTCTTAAAGCGGAAAAGGTGTTTACAGTTAGATTATAAACTCCATTTTTCATGAAAGTCATTAACATCACCATCTTGACTGACAAATGCTTAGCAAGCACTCAAAAGTGAATTATGCTTTCCTGGACACTGTCTGTATAATATTAAATTGACATGGTCACTGCCGTCTTTGAGCTTACAATCTAAAACAGATGCTATGCTATAAACAAACATGAAAAGAGACAAAGGTGTCTACATACATATGTCCAATGATTGTAAGACACTGCATGAAATATTTATATTATTTTCCAGACACAATGCAAGTGGTCCATCCTCTGTCTCTCTCTCTCTCTCTCTTTCTCTCTCTCTCTCTCTGTGTGTGTGTGTGTGTGTATAGAAGATTGAAATGTTCATATTCAAGAAGAGTTAAGGTTATGATTTTTCAATTGTAAGTTTCGTCTTTATAAGAAGGCAACAGCTCACATCTGTGCAACTGGGACTTTATTAGAAGAATACAGATGTCAGTCACCACAGGATAACCACTGGACACATGTGAACCAGATGCTTCCATGTAAAATAACCCAGGGTGTTTCACAGATGAATCACTGAAAACGTAATTACACATCAGTCCTAGGTTTATTAGTAACAGGTTCACTCCACTTATGTTGAAGCCATATGGTACTATCTATCCTGAAGTAGTGGAAAATACAAAAATGAGTATTTGGAGATGTTCAAATATCAACTCTTCCAATGCTGCTTTGCTCTATTATCCTTATAATGAAGTGATGATTATAAATTTTCAGTCAATTATCTTTGGGACAGATATCTATTTCTGTTTCTTACTAGGAAAAGTTGTGCCAATAAAGTTACATTCTATCATTTTCTCTTCAAAGAATTCTATTTCAACAGAAAATAAAATGTTTAGTGACCACACAACTCTTATCTATCTAATCAATGACTGTAGGGTAAACATTCATTTACAATATCTCAGAATGTGAGCTCAATAATGAACTACTATGAAAGTTTTATTTTGCATATAGTTTAAATGTTTGCATTGACTCCGTATATATGGATTTTCTCTTTGCATAGTATGAATTCCTGAGTCATACTGTTGTAAATGTTTAACGTCTTTTACAAAATGATGCCAAATTGTTTTTCAAAGTGTCTGAACTAATTTCCTCTTCCTTTAGCAGTACATACGAGTTCTTGTTGATCAAGTCCTATCCAATACCATATATGTGAACTCAATGCAAATAAAGTACATGAAAAAGCTGTCAGGAAGCATCTATGTTTTATAACACTGAGTCTTAGAGCTCCAAGGGTCACTAGTCTATGTTTCATAAAGCTGTTTACCTTTTTACATAATCAATTTGCTTGTTTTCTTCATGTGTTGGAGCACTACCTGACAAATAAAAATGGAACTCTATACTTAAGAGCAAATACTTTTTGGAGGCGTTTTTCTGCTTCAAACAGACTCTTTAAAACAACCAAAAAAATCAGCACACTAAAATCTACTTCTATTGAGAATTTTGGTTAAACTATACCAGGAGGGGCACACAGCATTAAATGTGACTAGAGTACTGCATCTATCTATTCCTGCTGTATTTTAATGTGAGGTAAGGATAGTTTTAAATAGTCTCAAATAACCAGGGCCCCTGAGATATAATACCAATAAATATTTTAATTTTTTCAGTCCCAGGGTTTTCTTGTGTTTACTATTTGCCTCCATTAGTCAAAAAAAAAAAAAAAAAAAAAANAAAAAAAAAAAAAAAAAAAAAAATGTCCTGACAGACAGATCTTGCTATGTCTTCTTCCTTCTCTCCAGCCTTAAAATGTTTTCTTACCAGCATTAAAAGGGAAAACCCAAACCTGCTATCTTAAATTGCTCCTCAATGATTTCAATTACTCAAAAATATTTCTGTAGTATTTGATACACATACATATAATAGACATAATATGTAATATACATGTTATAGGGCATAATTGTATATTAAGCTCCTGCAAAGCTACCACCTAACCTAAGAACCTAAAATTACCAATGTAGTTATATCCAGTGTGCTCCCCTTGCCTCTCCGCATAGGTATAATCCTCTCTTATATTGTGTTCATCATCCCCTTGCCTTGAAAAGAAAAGTTTTATTACATGTATACATATTCCCAAATAATAGCTTGTATAAATGCTGCTTTATTTTTGAGCTTTATAAAAATTGAATCACTGTAGCTAGCCTTCTGTGATTTTCTTCTCATACCCACCATTAAGTAACTACAATTCATCTATCAATATTTTAAATTTTCAATGTTGTATAATACTGTCTTGTGTGATTATATAATTTATTATTATTATTTTGCTAAAACAAAAACTGCTGCTATGAATGTTTTAATATAATTTTTTGGAACATATATACTAGATATTCTCTTTGCATAGTATAAATTCCTGAGCCATACTGTTTGTGAATGTTTAGCATCTTTTACAAAATGATGCCAAATTGTTTTCCAGTGTCTGAAATAATTTCTACTTCCTTTAGTACTGTATAAGAGTTCCTGTTGATCAATTCCTTTCCAATACCTAATATTGTCAGAACTTTAAATATTTGCCAAAATGATTTAAAATTATACATTTTTGTAGGATTAAAAAATTCTCTTTTACGTTGAAAGAAGTTACAGGAAGAGGATTATTTGAAAATAAGTTGCTAACATGATGCCCATGTTACCTCTGAATAGTTTTGTATCTGGTGACCATAAATGGCCTTCTAAACATTCTCATACTTAATCACAATACAACCACCAAAATGTTAAATTAACATCAACACATTGCCACCATCTACTTTTCAACCTCCATTCCGTTTCTACTAATGTTCTTTACCTCAAAATGGCCCAAATCACATAATACTTTAGCAGTGACATCACTTTAGGCTTCTTCCTTAGTTTCTCAGTCATTTCTTGAGGTACTTCTGATGATAATTGGTCAGCTAATATAATATAATATACTTAATTTGAGTCTGTTTAAGATTTCCTCATGGTTTGATTACAGTTGTGCACCTTTGGCAGGACTGTTTCAGAAGTTCTGTTGTGTTTCTGTTTCATTTGATGAAGGTGGTATATGGTTTCAATTTGTGCCATTACTGATGATGTTGACTTGTGATCACAAGGTTATCAGGCTTTTCTACTGAAAAGTTTCTCTTTTACCCTTTGAAATTAATAAGTGCTTAATAGAGAGGTAATGATGTTCACCATATTTTTATATGTTTCAAAACTATTTGAGCATTTCTTCTCTGGAATGTCTGAATAACTCTTTGGGCCATTTTACTATAGTATTGTTTTCTTGGCTTTTAGTTAATTGACTTAGAGAATAACAATTCTTTGTCAGTTATATGGGTTGCAAATATTTTCTCTTACTACATGGGTTGTCATTTTCTTTATAATGTCTTTTGATGTACCAATGCTCTTTATTTTAATGTGGTCAAATTTACACGTTTTTCTTCTGTGGGGTTGCACTCTTTCAGACTTATTTAAAAATATATTCTCTGAAGATTTTAAAAGTATTCTCCTGTGATTTATTTTAAAAGTGCTGAACTACTGCCTTTTAGATTCACATCTTTAATTCATTTGACATTTGTTTTCATGTAGGTGTGAGGAGGGGATCATATTTTCATTATTTTTTAAATAAAAAAACAACTTGCTGGGTGCAGTAGCACATGTCTGCAGTCCCAGCTAATAAGGAGGCTTAAGTGGGAGGACTGCTTGAGGCCAGGAGCTGGAGTCCAGTCTGGGCAACATAGTGAGACCCTATCTCTAAAAGAAAAATTAAAAAATTAAAAATAGAAACTCAATTATCATAGTATTATTTATTATATAGTTGATTCTTTCTCTAGTGAATTTTATTGTTACTTTTGTCACATGCCAAATTTGCATATATGCATGTCTTGTTCGATTCTTTCACTTATCCATTGTCTATCCCAGTGTTAAAATCATGCTTTACTATTATTCCTATATAATAAATCATGATTCTGGTAGAAAAAGTTTCCCAATTTTATTATTCTCCAGGACTGCTTTGGTTATTCTTACTCTTTTGTTCTTCTGTGTAAATTTCAGAAACAGCTTGCCAAAATCTTGTTGGGATTTGATGATAAATAAGTGAACCTACAAATAATGGTAAAAGAATCAAATTCTTTAAGAAACTGAATATTCCTGTCCTTTAAATTTTATAATTTGCTCCATCTTTTTATTATTTAATCTTTGTATATTTTAAAAGTATTTTCTAACTCTAATGCTGGTTATAGAAATGCAATTAATTTTTGTATTTTTGTCCTGTATGAAGACATTTTGCTAAATATTCTTATTATTTGAAAGTATTTACCTGTAGATTCTTTTGAATTTTCTATGCAGTCATTAATATGCACTAGGAATATTGATATGGTTTGGCTGTGTCCCCACCCAAATCTCAACTTGAATTGCATCTCCTAGAATTCCCCCCTGTTGTGAAAGGGACCCAGAAGGAGGTAATTGAATCATGAGGGCTGGTCTTCCTTGTGCTATTCTCGTGATAGTGAAGGAGTCTCATGAGATCTTAAGAGTTCATCAGGATTTCAAACCACTTTGCTTCTTCCTCATTTTCTCTTGCTGCTGCCATGTAAGAAGTGGCTTTTGAAATCCACCATGATTCTGAGGCCTCCTCAGCAATGTGGAACTGTAAGTCCAATTAAATCTCCTTTTCTTCCCAGTCTCAGGCATGTCTTTATCAGCAGCGTAAAAATGGACTAATGCAAATATTGAAAAGTTTCTTTCTTTCCAAGACATACATTTTATTTCTTTTTGTGCCATGCATACAATGACTAGGACCTCCAATACAGTATGGAATGGAAGTAGTGATCACGGGCATCTTGATGAGAAAAAGTTTCTATTTCTTGTGTGTGTTTGTTGTATACATAAGAAGATTTTCATAAATCCTAGCTTGCAAAGGCATTCTGTTATGTCTGAGTGCTGAATTTTTTGTACTAATTGAGGTTTTACTCCTTTAATCAATGTGGTATACTTATTCCTTCCTAAAATAAATTCAACTTTATCATATATATTTTTTTCAGCTTTATTGGGATTTGACTGACAAATAATTGTATATATTCATGGTGTACAATTTGAAATTTATATATATATACACACACAATATGAAATAACCACAACAATCAAGCTAATTAACATAACTATCACCTCAAATAGTTACCTTTTTGTGCAATAATAATACATAAATAACTGCTAAATTTAATAATAATGAAATTATTACTAGTGAAAAATTTCATGAGGTGAATGAATAGATGAACAAACTGTGGTATATCCCTACATGGACTACTACTCACAAAAAGCAATGATACATGCTGATATATTTCTACATGAAAAGATCTCAAGGCATCATGCTACGTGAAAGAAGCCAGACTTAAGATGGCTATATACCGTATGATTTTACACAACATTCTGGAAAAGAAAAAACTACTGATATAGAAATCAGGTCAGCAGCTTCCAGGGATGGGTGTGAGGAAAGAGGATTGACTACAAATAATCATAAGGAAACTTAGGTGATGGAAATGTTCCCAGCCTGACTATATAAATTTTCCCAAATTCATAGAACTATACACCTATGAATCATGAATTTTACTTTATGTTAATTATACTTCAATAAGCAAAACAAACAAGTTTTAAAATATAGACAGAAATGTTTCCCTTAAGAGCATTTTCTAGCAATTCAATATTCATGATGAACTTTTATCTCATTAACATGCAGGTGTATGCCATTAGATGTAAAAAAGTTATTGCTTTTTTTTTTTTTAAACAGTGTATTGTTCATTGTGAAATATATATTCATGAAACAGCAATAAGAATTCCTTACCAATCCTTTCAGAATGGAGACAAGCAATTGAGGAACGCAGTTTGCTAGTGTCAAACTGTCAAGGGATGCTTAATATGTTTCTTTAGATTTTCTATTTCTTTTAACATTGTTTAAGAAATAGATTACAAGCTGCTTTCTGGCATGAATTGGTTGCTATAAGACCAAAAGAAATGTCTTTGTACATTACAAAAAAACTCATGTTATGCAATGTCAAAATTACACAGTAAAAGCAAAACTTCAAGAAATAAACCACATTGTTCAAAATGAAAGCCTGGAAAATGTCATGTTAGTAAACTATATAGATCCAAAAGGAATTTTCTCATAAAGAATATTAAATGTGAAACGGCTCAAGTTTGGTTACAAGGAGTTTAAAATTTCTTTCAATCATTGTTAAAAAATTAGGGTCATCATGTTAAAAACTCTTAATAAACTAGGTATTGAAAAACTCTTAAGTAAACTAGGTACTTAAATGTAAAACCCCAAACCATAAAAACTGTGGAAGAAAACCTAGGCAATATAATTCAGGACACAACAGTGGACAAAGAGTTCTTGAGAAAGACTCCAAAAGCAATTGCAACAAGAGCAAAACTTGACAAACAGTATCTACTTAAACGAAAGAGCTTTTGCACAGCAAAAGAAACTATCATTGGAGTTAACAGAAAACTACAAAATGGGTGAAAATTTGTGCAATCTATCCATCTGACAAAGGTCTAATATCAAGAATCTACAAGAAACTTAAACAAATCTACAGGAAAAAACCAAACAAGCCTATTAAAATGGTGGGCAAAGGACATGAGCAGCAACTTCTCAAAAGAAGACATAAGTGCAGCCAAGAAACATATTTTTAAAAAGCCCAATATCACCGATCATTAGAGAAATGCAAATCAAAACAACAATGAGATACCATCTCATGCTAGTCAGAATGGCGATTAAAAAGTCAAAAAACAACAGATGCTGGCTAGGATTCGAAGGAAAAGGAACACTTTTATACCGTTGGTGGGAGTGTAAATTAGTTCAACCACTGTGCAAAGATCTAGACCCAGAAATACTATCTGACCCAGGAATCCCATTACTGAGTATATACCCAAAGAAATATAAATCATTCTATTATAAAGATACATGCACACACATGTTCACTGCAGCACTATTCACAATAACGAAGACATAGAATCAACCTGAATGCTCATCAATGATAGACTAGAAAAAGAAGATATGTACATATACACCATGGAATACTATGCAGTCACAGAAAGGAATGAGATCATTTTCTTTGCAGGGGCATGGATGGAGTTGGAAGCCATTATCCTCAGCAAACTAATGCAGGAACAGAAAACCAAATATCACACGTTATCACTTATAAGTGGGAGCTGAATGATGAGAACACATGGACACAATGGGGGAACAACACACACACTGGGGCCTGTTGGGAGGTGTTGAGGGAGGGAGGGCATCAGGAAGAACAACTAATGGATGCTGGGCTTAATAGCTGGGTGATAGAATGATCTGTGCAGCAAAACACCATGGCACATTTACCTATGTATCAAACCTGCATGTCCTGCACATGTACCCCCGAACTTCAAATAAAACTTGCAGAAAAAAAGAAAAAAATTAATGACAGGTGCCATTATAAATAATAACAAAATAAAATGAAATTTGGAAGAAAACTGCCTATAAGTAAGAAAAGAACCTGGCTGAAAGCAGCTAAGGTCATGGACTCTAAAAAACAATATGCTCAAATATGTAATAGCTATTTTTACTAGGAGACAGAAACATTTCTAGCCTCATTGCAAAAGGGAAACGTTGACTAGCAAAAGCTCATACTAGGGAATCGAATAGGAGATGCCTACCTGCCAAAGACTGGATTGTGCTTAAAAAAAAAATCACTTGAAGCATTCCTAAAGTAGCTAAAGATGGGGAGACAGCTCATTCTACATGATCACCTGAGACTGAGGTAAATCTGAGTTCCCACTAAGTCTATTTTCAAATTACTTTAGCTTGCTTTTATAAAGTGGTTTTGTTCTTGAATTTACATGGTGATTCTCTGTATATTATCTTCAATCAAAATCTTTACTCTCCCTAAGATACTACGTAATGTCAAATACTTCACAACCTTAGCTAAGTCTTATGGCAAACCATTAGGGCATATTGGGAAGAAGCAAAGGCAGCCATAGGAATACTCCACTGGCACTAACATATATGGAATTCAAGTATGTGTCTGTCTTCCTAGAATACTAAAAACTCTATTTTCCTTCTTTCAGCTACACTAAAAAGCTGCAGAAATGGCATAAGCCAATCGCATCTTATGTACTTAAAAAAAGAAACCCCAAAATATTGATCAACACTACTTTTTCTCTTACATCTATTGACAAGGATCAGTTCTGTTGAAATTCTAAAGTAATTACCACAGTTTCCCAAGTACAGTTGTAACTTTCATTAAATTCACACTGGCATCTTGACTAACTAGTAGCTATTTTTTTGGTCTACTACCGAAGTAATTTGTTGTCTAGAGACTAGTAGATCAAAACAATTTTGGAATGACTAAAGTTTCTAGATTAAGTTGGCATGGACAGATAGAGACAGCATAAGGCTATAGGCTTTTTTTTTTCTTTTTTAAAGTAGCCAGTGGGCATAATTCATACAAGGATCCTTGAAAATTAATGGAAAGGTATATATCTCTGTAAATGAATGACATTACCACTATATATAAAATACTTGGATATCAAATTATGAAACTAAGAGCTAAATGTATTAAGATAGTCACAGAAATCTTGTTTTGCAGTAAAATCGGAAATAACAATTGTAAGATATTTAAAGTAAATCTTTCTATAAGTGAGTATTAGCATATGTATTGTTCCTATAGTTTATCATACTATTATCCTGATTATTTTAATAGGTATCACAAGTATATACAGGAAAGAAATGAAGCTATGTTTATAGGAATAATGAGAGAGAGGATTTCCTAGACTATGCACTGGCCATCATTTAAACATAATTACTATGCTATGAATAAAATATTTTTGATATTTGATCAATAGAAGAGTTATCTTAGACCACTGATAAATATAAACAGAATATTGATATTTGTCTAAATGATTTCTAATCTCCCTCTCAGTTCTGTGTTTATTTGTATTAAAAGTAAAGTTTTTTAGATCATATTAGAGGCAATTATCCCAGATGACCCTCCGCCAAAATAGTATGTGTCCTCCCTTATGGACCTACCTGTGTGTAACTGGGATGTAGACATGGTTCACTTTACCAAATGTGGGGGCCAGAAGCCAGAAGGTATGGGGAAATGTTGTGAGTCCATGGCTCTCAGGTGAGGTGGGAATGATGAAATTTCCAGTATGAATGAATTTCCCAGCATCTAAGTATCTAGTGATCAGCTAATCCAGTTTCGTGGCTCTGCAGATAAAACTAAAAACAACAGCTGCTTTTTGCTCTTCCTGTCATCCCTGGATAATCAAACTGTCCTTCATATTATAATTTGTCTTTTCCTTTGTTTCCATTGCCAAATCACTGACACCTGATCTATATCACAGTAACCCTTCACTTGGCTTATAACATCTTTTCTTTACCATTCTCTCTCTCTCAAATACTTAAATTGACCTTGAAAATAGATTTCAAAACTTACCCAAGTTCTTTCTAGTCTGTAAAATTTCTAGGAGTTCCAAACACAGTATTAGATATTTTTGTTCATTCATCCTAACCACTTCTACTGTTCAAGTTTGACAAGAGAACAAAAGAAAAATGACCTCTGTTTATTTTGCACTTGTCCAAAAACTGCCAGGTACAAATTCGTATTAATCCAAAAAAAATGGAAGAAGAGAAGAGAAATATTTTTATTAAAACTGTTGCCTTATTTTTTTTAGGATTTGAGGAACTGGTAATTATTTTTATAACTAGAATAATGACTTCTCTCCAACTGATTAAACTATGGTACTGTTAATATGGTTTAATTAACATTTCTATGTAATGATCTCTCCAAAATCCTCAGCAACTGGCAATGATAGGAAATAACTTGTAATACTGTATTGGAATATTCATTTATCTTATTTGTAGAATACTTAATATTACTTTTTCTAAGGATACTTTACAGGCATATACTTTTTTTGGATAAATATAATCAGGTCGGGTGCAGTGGCTCATGCCTGTAATCCCAGTACTTTGGGAAGCTGAGGCGGGCAGATCACAAGGTCAGGAGTTTCAGACCAGCCTCGCCAACAAAGTGAAACCCCGTCTCCACTAAAAATACAAAAATTAGCTGGGTATGCTGGTGCACGCCTGTAATCCTAGCTACTCAAGAGAATTGCTTGAACCTGGGAGGTGGAGGTTGAAGTGAGCTGAGATCACACCACTGCTCTCCAGCCTGGGCGACAGAGCGAGCCTCTGTTTCAGAAAAAAAAAAATGAGTAATCAAAAATTTAAAATCAATAAAAATTATTTTAGGGCTAATTATTTCCTGATTAAAATGTGCATTTCAAATGTCATTTTGCATTATAAAACTCACCATATATATTTGGTTTCTGCATTTTTGTACTCCCTTCTCTGCTTGGAAAATACGTATTTTATTTCAAGCTTCTGTTCAGATCTTCTAAGTAGCTTTAAAGAACTAGATCTGCGAGATTCAATACTCCATCCCTGTGCTTCCCATCTGCTCCCACATACTCCGAATAGGGCTCTTACTGTACTATAACAATTATTTTTTGCATTTGTCTCTTTCATTAAACTTTGAGTTCCCCAATATATTTATTTCCTATGAGTGCTGTGACAAATTACCCAAACTTGGTTGTTTAAAACAACACACATTTATTCTCTTATAGTTTTGGAGTCTAGAAGTCTGAAATCAGTAACACTGGGATAAAATCAAGGTATCATCAGGACTGCATTGCCTCCAAGGCCATTAGGGGAGAATAGTTCCTTCCTCTTCTAGTTTCTTGTGGTTGCAACATTCCTTGGCTGGGAGCCACATCTCTCCAAACTCTGCCTCCAATGTCGCATTGCCTTCTCCTCTCCTGTCTGTGCCAAATCTCTCTGTGCCTGCCTCTTATAAAGATATATGCAACTGTATTTGGGGTTACTTTGATAATCCAGAATAATCCTAAGATAATTAAAATCAATTAACTTGATCTTACCCACAAAGTCTTTGCCATATGATAACATTCACATGTTCTACAAATTAGGTCATGTGCATGTGGCAGTGGCGGAGATGGAGGGTGTGGTTATTCAGCTTATCATACCCAGTGAGGGAAAGATATCTTTTTCATGTTGGTACCTTCAGTTCATAGTATATTGCCTGGCACAGAGTAGGTACTATATAATCGTTGGATAAAAAAAATGAAAAATTTCATTGAGGTCTCTAACTGCATATAAAGTCATGGAAAATTGTGAGTTCATAGCATTTGATAGAGTTCAGCATTGAGATACACTGAGGTTTAAACAGGCTAACTGTAATGTTTTTAATGGCATATATAGTAAATAAATTTGTTTTATAATGGTTTCCATTAAATATCTAACAATATTCCAGAGTTATGCAGACATCAGATATGAAAAAAATTCTTCAGATAACACAATTTACAAGTAAATGTTAATTGTGAAAGCACAGAACATAAAATAAGAAACAGCTTACCAGCATAAGCTCATTACTTTTCCAATTAAAAACACAATTCAGATGTTTACAATTGCCATCTTTAAAAGGGTTGTTTTATTTTAAATGATAAATATTAGATAATAAAATATTCCTTAATTCATATAAATCAATTGAATCTCTCAGACACTGAATAATGCCTCCAGTTGAATGCTTGGCTGATTTTCTGGTCTTTGTGCCATTTTGATGCGACTTAATCATGGATAATAAAGAACATTACCATAACACATTAAAATTTTTGCATGTTGATCATAGATAAAAAAAATTCTTCAGGGAATATCACATCTTTGCAATTATATTATGATCTTATCTGTACTCCACAATTCCAGTTAACGGTGTGGTTAAAAACCCCATGCCTGTGCCTGAAAGGCAGATGGATCTAATGCACATGTCTTTTATTTAGGTAGATATCCAGTTGTTTATGTGTATGGCACATTCATGTTCTTCATAGTATGCTTAGATTAACAATAATTTGAAAAATAAAAAAGTTAACATATTAGCCTTATTAATAAATATTTTCTGTGGCTTAATAGGAACAGGTAAGGCTACCAAGAAAATAATTTAATCTAAGATTTTCTGTATTTATACATAAGTATTTCCATGGGAGTAAGAATCAAAAAGCTCTAATACACAATTGTCAAAAGAACTGGAGATTTTCTTGATGTATTCTGCTACATCATTCCAAAATATATGATGAAAATTGTGGCAAATTGTGCAAATCCAAAAAACTGAAGTGAAACTGATAACCTACAGCAATCATGAAGTTCAAAACTATTATTTAGTGAATACAGACACACTTTGGAGACATTGCCAGTTTGGTTCCATGCCAAAACAGTAAAGTCAAAATCTCAATAAAGTCAGTCATATAAATGTTGTGGTTTCCCTGTACAGAAAAAGTTATGTTTACATGACACTGTAGCCTATTAAGTGTTCAAGAGTATTATGACTAAAAAAACCAAGTACAATCTGCACATGTACCCCAGAACTTAAAGTATAATTTAAAAAAGTATATAACAATTTCAAAATCTTTATTGCTAAGAAATGCTAATAATCATCTGGGCCTTCAGCAAGTTGTAATCTTTGTGCTGGTAGAGGGTCTTGCCTTAATCTTGATGGCTGCTGACTGATCTGGGTGGTAGTTGCTAAAGGTATTGAGTGGCTGTGCAATTTCTTAAAAAAATAAGACAATGAAGTTTATGACATTGATTCACCCTTTCAAAAAATATTTCTCTATAGCATCGGGTTGCTATTTGACAGCATTTTTTCCACAGTAGAACTTCTTTCAAAATTGGAGTCAATCTTCTCAAAGTCCACCTCTGCTTTATAAATTAAGTTTATGAAATATTATACATCCCTTTTTGTAGTTTCAACAATGTTCATAGCATCTTCACCAGGAGTAGATTCTATTTCAAGAAGCCATTCACCAGGAGTAGAATCTATTTCAAGAAATAGATTCTATTTCTTGCTTCTTCTACCACATTTCCAATTACTTTTTCCACTGAAGACTTGAACCCTATAATCATCCACAAGGATTGGAATCAACTTCTCCCAAACTCCTGTTAATGTTGATATTTTACCACCTCCCATAAATCCTGAATGTTCTTAATGGCATTCAGTACAGGGAATTGTTTCCAGAACATATTCAGATAGATTAAATGTATCTAACTGATAGATAACTATCACTATCTATGGCAGTTATAGCCTTACAAAATGTAATTCTGAAATAATAAGACGTGAAAGTTGAAATTACTCATTGATCTATGGCTGCAAAATGGATGTTGTGTTAGTAGGCATGAAAACACAAACTTCCTTGTACATATCCATCAGAGGTCTTAGATGACTAGGTGCACTGTCAATGAACAGCAGTATTTTGAAAGGAATCTTTCTTTCTGAGCAGTAGGTCTCAACATTAGGTTAACGATAATCAGTAAATCATGCTATAATCAGATGTATCATCATCCAGGCTTTGTTGTTCCATTTCTGGAGCAAAGGCAGCATAGATTTAGCTTAATTCTGAAAGGCCCTAGGATTTTCAGAATTATAAATGAGCACTGGCTTCAACTTAAAGTTACCAGCTGCGTTAGCCACTATTAAGAGAGTTAACCTGTCCTTTGAAACCAAGTATTAGACTTCTTTCTAGCTATGAAATCCCAGATGGCATCTTCTTCCAACAGAAGGCTTTTTGTGGACATTGGAAATATTTTGTTTAGTGTAGCCACCATCATCAATTATCTTAGCTAGATCTTCAGGATAATTGGCTATCCTTTTTCCATTGGCACTTGTTGCTTCCCCTTGCATTTTTGTTACAGATGGCTTCTTTCCTTAAACCTCATAAACCAATCTCTGCTATCTCCCAGTTTTTGTTCTGTAGCTTCCCCATTTCTCTCACCTTCATAGAATTGATGAGAGTTAGGACCTTGCTCTGGATTAGGCTTTGGTTTAATGGAATTTTGTGGTTGGTTTGATTTTCTATCCAGACCACTCAAAGTTCATCTCAGCACTAAGCCTGTGTTACTTTTTTGTCATTAATGTGTTTACTGAAGTAGTACTTTTAATTTCCTTCAAAAACTTTTCCTTTGCATTCACAACTTGGCTATTTGGTGAAAGAGGCCTACCTTTTGACTTCTGGCTTTCAACTTGCCTTCCTCACTAAGCATAATAATTTCTAGTTTTTGAATTTAAGTGAGAGATGTGCAACTCTTCCTTTCATCTGAACACCCAGAGGCCATTGTAGGGTTATTAACTGGCCTAATATCAATATTGTTGTGGGTCAGGGAAAAGGGTGGCCTCAGGAGAGGGAGGGAGATGACCAAACAGCCAGGCAGTGAAGCAGTCAGAATGCATACAAAATTTATTAAGTTTGCAATACTTTATGGGCATGGTTTGTGGCACCCCAAAATAATTACAATAGCAACATAAATGATCACTGATCACAGATAACCATAACAGATACAGTAATAATAAAAAGTATGAAGTATAGTGAAAATTATAAAAAAGTGACATTGACACAAAGTGACCACAGGCTGTTGAGAAAATGGCGCTGATAGACTCGTTCAACACAGGGTTGCCAGAGATGTTAAATTTGTAAAAAAGCAATATCTTCAAAGTGCCACAGGTGAAGCACAATAAAATGAATTACACCTGTATTAGAATAACACTGCCTATTGAAAGCTGTTATGTACATTATTTACATTTGAGCTGCACTTATTACTATTTCTTTCCATTATGGATGTAGAGAATCCAGACTAATACACATCTTATGTCAATTTCACTTATAATTAGAATGTTTCCTTGTGCAACCAAATAGTTTTAACGAGGCAACTATTATCTAAAAATCACGTTAAAGGATAATTATCAAAGTATAGGACTATATTACTTATATCCCTTTGTTGGAGAAAGGGTTATGATTTATTTATTTGACTGATACATTTTTTAAAATTAGTTTGACCACGTTATTACTATGCTTTATAAGGAATATATACTGAAATAACACTTATTAAAGAAAAAATCTACAGTGCTAGGATGTATCTGAGTATCAAAAAGGAGATATTTGAAGCAAGAATGTGATTAAATAATAATTAAATATTAATGAAGAATAAGATTTTATTAAAGATTTTGTTCTTGGTTGGACACAAGATGTCTAGAAATTCTTTACTCAAAAAGCTATGTAGTAATCATTAAATGACATACAATATTACTGTCCTTATAAAATTTATATTTTAGTGAAAAGAGATGAGTAAAATCAATTAGAATGTTTTAGAGATTGATATAGTCTACAGAGAAAAATTTTAAAGGGAAATATATTAGGAGTGGGATGGGGTTATGATATTAAATACTATGATCAAAAATGGCTTCACTGGAAAGCTGGAATAGAAACTAAGGTGTGAAGAAGGAAGCAAGTCAATATCAAAAGAGCATTCCAGGCAGAGGAATGGTTGTGCAAAAAGCAGGATTACAGCTGATGTGTTAGAGGTAAATATGTAAGAGGTGGTTGTGGCCGAAGCAGAGTTAGTGTTGGGGAGAAAAGTATGAAAGGAATCTTTTTTTCTGAGCAGTAGGTCTCAACAGTAGGCCTAATATATTCAGTAAATCATGATGTAAATCTGGCTCAGATGTAAGCCCAGGGAGGTAAATGGCGCAAATAGGTAAAAACTGGGGGTAAAACCTAATAAATACCCTACAGCAGTAAACTGGTTACGTGTATCATGGAAAGTCTATACAATGAGCGATTTTTTGGAATCATTACTAAGAGTGGGTTAGATCTAAATGTGTTGTCTATTAGAAGATTTCACATAATAGCAGCACTTTGGGAGGCCAAAGTGGGTGGATCACAAGGTCAGAAGATTGAGACCACCCTGGCCAACAAGGTAAAACCTTATCTCTATTAAAAATACAAAAAAAAAAAAAAAAAAAAAAAAAAAAAAAAAAAAAAAGAAAAAAAAATCAGGCAGGCATGGTGGTGCACGCCGGTAATCCCAGCTACTCTGGAGGCTGAGACAGGACAGTTGCTTGAACCTGGGAGGTGGAGGTTGCAGTGAGCTGAGATTGCACCACTGCACTCCAGCCTGGTCAACAGAGTGAGACTCTGTCTCAAAAATAAATAAATAAATAAATAAATAAATAAATAAAGGTTTCAATAGATAGGGACAGTACTGTGCATGTATCATGATCCCATTTGTGCACGTTAATACATGATCCTTATGTCAGAAAAGTGCTTTCCAAAAAGATACGTAAGAAAGTTAATAGCAGCAATCTTTAGACAGAAGATTCAGAGGCAGGGTGGAATATAAGAAAAGCTTTTACTTTTCAATTTAGGCTTTTTCTATACCATTTTTTTTTTTTTTTTTTTACCACTTGTATTGTTACTTTTACTGTGAAAAACAAAAAAACAAAACAAAACAAAAAACAAGAAGAAAGAGCCAATTGTATATTGTCGGCACGGTTTCTGTCAAACCTCATCA
The DNA here is from genome assembly GCF_001604975.1 of Cebus imitator. NCBI lineage: Eukaryota > Metazoa > Chordata > Mammalia > Primates > Cebidae > Cebus > Cebus imitator. The sequence continues at coordinate 3,903,517 of NW_016107331.1, read as the reverse complement.
GCAGTTGATGTAAGAGTTTTGCGTTTTGCCCTTTGACCGCCATTTCAGCATCCCAAAATGAATTTTGCAAGTGTTCTGTTTCCTAACTTCCTTTATCAGAACCTAGCCCAATGACTTTACTAAAGTCATGACAATTAGGAAAGTCAGTTCCTCAATTTGAGCTTCTTGGCTACTTAGCACCTACATGTCTCTTAGCACTGTCATTTCCACAACTTCTCCATGCTGACTCCTGTACCAACCATCTATCATCACACATACGAATATATTCACTCCTGCCTCCATACTGCCAATAAGCTGTCTTCTACCACCCAGAAATGCATTTCCCTCGCCTCCAGAGAAAGTCTTTTCTTTCAAAGCTCTCCTCCCATAAGAAAAATTCCTAAATTCACTTCTAACTCATTTTTATCACTGAGCATTCCTAAACATAATTTAATTTGTATTAACCCCATGCAGGTATCAGTTTTGTTGCTATATTAAGGTACTTTCTTTAAGAGCAGAAGTGAAGGCTTTCTTGAAGTATCTTCCCATCTTGACCTAATATGATGCTCCTCACACAACAGGTGATTTCTCCATAGTTAAGTCTATTAATTTATATTGCTTAGAAAGTAATTCTATAAAAAACATAGGGGATGATAAAGCCTAGAATGGTCTTATAAATAACCTCAAACTCTTTGTGGTAAGTTCTGTGGATTTACTTGGTCTTCTTTCATTACACTGTCTTTTCAGGATGACTTTTTGCTGCTATAGAAACTGGAAAGCTAAAAATTGTATTTCTCAGTCTCCTCTGTGAAATTATTGAGATATTTGAAGGTTAAAATGAGGCAAGGGATATCCTCTTAATTCACTGTACTGTTTTTGCTTTTTAGTCCCAACAAGCAAAGTCTTGATAGAGAAGGAGAGGGTTTTCTATAGATTTCTGTGCCTATTCTTCAGCTTTCTGTGTGGCGAGAGGCAGGTGTGGTAGAGGTGGTTGCAGAATACATGTTCCCAGGCCCCTTTGCCAATTTTGAGCTGTCATGCAGAGAAGCTTTCTCTTATATTTTTCAGTTTCACAAAGGGCTTTCTTTCCATATTTGTGACTCTTTTATAAAACATATTAAACTGCTATATAAATTATTGATACTATATTGAATACTTAACAAATGGCCTTTATTATAAGGAAGAAATATGTATAGAAACTATATCTGGAATAAAGGGCCTACTTAAATTATTGTACACAAAATAGTGGTAGGCATTATTGTAAAAGTTTAAGAATATATATAAAACAGATACAGATGCAACTTTTTGTTCTGATTTTTGCCCTATGAAACTACCAAAAAGACCAGATGATAAATTTTGTTGGTAATTTTTTTATGGTTGAAAGTCTTTTATTGCTGACCTTATTATACTTCTCTGCCACAAAATATATTTATTTATAAACTGAAATTAAAATATGTCCTGTGGCTAAAGGTTCTAAGGATTTTTTTTTTCTGTTTTTAATTGATATGTAATAGATGTATATATTTTGGGTATACATGTGATAATTTGATACATTCATATAATGTATAAAGATCAAATCAGGGTAATTTAGACATCTATCACTGTAAATATTTGTCTTTTCATAATGAGAATTAATATTCACATTAATTCTCTTCTAGCTATTTTGAAATCACAGTAGATTATTGTTGATTATAGTCCCTGAGTGGTCTTTTGATCACTAGGTCTTATTTCTTCTACCTGTTTGCTTGCACCCATCAATCGACCTCTCTTCATCCCCCAGCTTCTTGCATTCTAATGGCAGCTGATTTGGATCACTCTCACAAGCCTGCTAGAGCCCCATATTGGCTTTCCAATGACTTTATGAGCATCAAATTCTTTATGTGTACTAGTTTCTTATGGCTAAATTACCACAAACTTGATGGCTTAACAATAAAAATTCATTGTCTTACAATTCTGGAGGCCACAAATCTGAAATGACTCTTACGGGGCTAAAATAAAGGTGTTGGCAGGGCTACACTCCCTCCAGAGGGTCTAGGGGAAGACCAGTTTCCTTGGCTGTTCCACGGTCTAAAGGTTCAGTTTTTGGATCCGCTGGCTCACGTTCCCTTCCTCCTTATTCAAGGGCAGCAGCTTAGCATCTTTTCTCTGATTCTGCTTACATCACATGGCTTCTTTCTCTGAAATCTTCCTCTTCCTTCCTCTAATAAGGAAATTTATCATTGCATTTAGGGTTCATCTGGATAATCCAGAATAACTCCTGCATCTCAGATACTTAATTTAATCACAGCTGAAAAGTACATTTTACCAAAAAAGGTAACATTCACAGATTCCAGGGGTTGCTCCTGAATATCTTTGGCAACTGTTATTCAGCTTTCCTCTTTTACATGTCACCATATGGGGTAACGTATTCATAGAGTCCAGGCATTAAATGGAACTTGACAGCTATTCTGAGGGAGATGGGAAAGCTTATTCTGTTTGCCACAGAAAGGTGCACAGAATAAATGTAAAAATATTATATAATAATAATAATGAAATTATAGTACTGCCAGGCGGAGACTCTTTTACTTTATCACCTTCTCCACATCTGGCCCATCCTTCTTATTTAGCTCTGACTCCTGCTGTTCTCCTAGCGAAATCTCTCACTGGAGCCAACCAAGCCTCCACAAATTAGCAAACACGTGGAGTAGATCTAGCCTCCCTACTTTGGCTCACTTGCACCTCTTGGTTGAATGGCCTCCTCCTTCTCTTTACAGCTTCAGTCCTCTCCCATTAATGCAGTGACTAACAAATATTCTTACTGCTTCCTAAAATCTTCCCCCATCACTACAGCTGAAAGGGATTTTTGAGATCCTGTAGCCAGAAGCCTTTACCACGTAAGATTTAAGATCTTGGGCAGTTATCTTTAAAAATGACCACATCTTTTATCCCCAACAGGAATGTAAGCTCCTGAGTTCAGACACTCTATTTTACATTCACAGATAGTTAATTATTTGTCATTCCTGAATACACTAAAAGAAAATTTATACTACTAAGTATAAAAGAATATTTTGAGCATGTTTGTTTTCTCTAAATGTCCCAGAACATAAAAACTGGTTTTAAAAATCTTATTAACTTGTGATACTTTCAGATTGTATTTATACCAGTCAACAACTGCAGAGATGTGATAACAGATGACATTTTTAAAAAGATCCTTTTGGTTCCTAAAACCTTAATCCATTTTCTAGAAGACCCACATAAAATTCTTTCTGTTGAAAGGCATATGAAAACCTCATTCCCTTAAATGTTAATAGAAATGGCTTAATAAAGCCCAGTGAAAATTTCAGTGTTGATATTTCAATATTTGTTAAATTAATCTGATTGCCATACACAGCCTTCTCAAAATTGTGAATTAAATTTCTATGGAGGATATTCTCTAAAGGTTTGTTCCTTGCTGTTCAATAAATGAAAAATATGGTTCTCATGTCATGAATTCCTACACAAAAGAGTATAAAAAATTCAAATCAAATTTGGATGTTCAGATTTAAAATATTAGATAACAGAAATAGTTATGAATTAAGACTAAAAAGGACAAAGACTAATTATGCAGTGTAAATTTTAATGAGTGATTTGTGGATTATATAAGGAGTTTGAAACATTTTATTTTAAAAACATAGGTAGAATTATATTTACTGTTATTTTAAGTTTAGGAAATATATATTTAAAAAGAATTCTTTTCTGTTAGGTAAAAAATGCCAGATATTACAAGTACCTATATGTTCTTAGAATGTAAAGAGTAATATTTTTAAAGGGAGCCTTTGAATTAATGACAAAACCTGTACGAAAGTGTAGAGAAAATTTGGCACTGATCTTTCTTAAGAAACTAGGAAGTTATTTTGTAAATGGCTAAATCCATGTATAAAATAAGATTTCTATTTCCCCCAAATACAAATGGTTAAAAGTGGCCCATTTTTATAATTGATACTTATTCCTCCATACATAACTTTTTATTAAAAGATCCCATACCAAATACTATTATTTCTATCCATCCATCTATGTGCTTGTTTCTATCTATTCATCTATCCATGATATTTATGTCTATTATATTAAAAGAAATGGAATGTTGAGAACGAGTAAATACTTTCTTAGTAATATGACTACACAAGGATTCCTTACAGGCCCCAAGCTTTGTTTTATTGATGGAACACTTTCTTCAAATGAAATATTGTAGATATCTTCTAACAAGCAAAATAGCAAAAAGTTGAACTGCCCTTGGAATGAGGGAGAGGCGATAGGAGGAACATTCTCTCATTTACCAACTTTTTTCTTGGTTCTCCAAAAGATATTTGAGAAATTTCTGGGGCTCCATGGAAAAGAAGAATATATAATATGTTCTGATAAGATACAGAGTATACTGTATGCTTCCTAAAAGCTTTCGTCACAAAAATGAAAATATAAAGTTTAATCATTTAGTGTTAACTCTAAGCTATTTGATTATTTCATCTGGAATTTTCCAACTGGAATTCCATATGGCTCTAGAAAGCCAGTATTTGCGGTATGTACATGTAGTAAACAGGAATATATATACAACGCTTCCTGGCTCTCACCTGACTGTTTTCAACGCTCTCAACCTTCCCAGTACACACTACATTCCAACTAAAGATAAATGCTTTCTACTCCTAAACATTTTTTTTTTTCTATTTCTGTTCTTCTGAATTTGTCATTCTGTCAGGAATTCTGCCTTGCCTCCACCACTCACCAACTCAGCTTCTTACTACCTGGATATAAAAGCTTTCTGATAACCACAACTAAGTGTGGCTTCCAACCTCCGTCTTTGACATTCTGCTTATGAGTGTCTTAAAATATTTCCAATTAAAAGCATTCTCTTTATAGTTTTCTTATGACACAAATCCTATTTTGCCTTAAGAAATAAAGATTTTGTGAATTTGTTAATCCCGCAGCTAAATTGTAAGTATCTTCAGGGAGTTGTGTTAAGGAAAGCTGGTAGCCCCTCAGTGTTGAACACAGTGTGGGATCTGTCAGAACTGCTTAGGAAAGGGCCACAGATAGAAATATTACCTATTCTCTATGACTCTGCCCCTACCTCCAAGCATCAAACAATTGGCAGGAACAATGTATAATCACTGTCTAGAACAAATGAGTAAACATTACTAGTTTGAATTAAGAAAATTAAAAACCCCATCAGAATTACTTCAGCACTTAGAGAATCTGTCTATCAAATCTGTCTATCAGCAAGGAAGTATGCACTGGATTCAAATACTTTAGAAAGAAATCTAGTACTTTTCAATATTTGGTCAGGGTGAGGCTAGACTATGTTAACAAGGGAAAGGTGAAGTGTGTGCTTGCTCTGGCATAGCAGAGACTCTGAATCCCAAGTACAACCAACTCAGAGTACTTATTCCCATGGAAATAAGGTATGACTAGAGTTGAACAATGAAATATTCTAGAGAGTTATGAAATTTCCCTTCCTCTGTTCCCCCTTTTTCTTTCTGCTTTCTGTTCTCTGTTCTGTTCTATTCCGTGCCTCATGAAAGGGGGAAAAAAAAGGCACAAAAACATGAGTCACAGCTTCCAGCATCTCTAATGTAGTCACTGCCCAAGCTAAAGCTCTTCACTGAGGCAGGTCCCTGTTGCCTGATCAGTCCTATTGCTGGAGTCAGGGAGGGACGGTGCTTGTGTGGCTTTGCTCACATCATCCACTCTTCATCAATACTGTGTATTGCTTACTTAATTTGAAAAGCCTAAACCATGCAAATTATCAAACAACAATGGCTGAGAACTGTATTACTCCATTTCTGTGGTTTCCATTTGCTTATGAAATTATTCATGTTAACATAACATCTTAATTATTTGGTGCTTTAAAAGTCATTCTTAAGAGAAAAATATGCAATTCTGAGATTTATTTGATAGCTTGAATGTTTTTATTGTCTTGCCCTATTTTAAAAGGTGACTAGAAAGTCTCACATTAAATTCAATAATGTTCTTTGATTTTATATACCGAAATGTTTTTCTCTTTATATTTGAAGTGAGGTGAACATACAAATGATGAATTAATATTGGATTAATTTTAATGTGATGGCAAATTCTATGGTTTTCAGTTACTACTCATTGTCCTGCTCTGTGATCTTCATGAAAAAGTATTTATACGTGTTTGTTTGAATGTGTGTATATATATAAAAGTACTGATTATGCACCAGCCAATATAGGTATCATAACAGTACTTGCTGAGGACCACATGGTTTCTAGTTGCTAGAAATCTGCAACCTTCAGGAAAGAATTCACTTAAAATATTCAGGGCTAAACTTGGTATACTTAACAGTATTTTTAAAAACTGGATAACTGAGTAATAACTGTTGCCTGAAAACTTTTGCAAAATATATCCCTATACTTTCCTGACATGATAAACAGAAGCCGCAGATTAAAATGTAATATCTTTGGCGATCGTCCTGAGAATCAGTTCTCATTGTGCTGTGATTATGAAGAGATTATTCTAAAATTCCACGGATGTTTTCAGTTTAAAAAATTCTTGATCTCATCCTTCTCTCTTTTAATGAATTATGCTTGAATGCTTAATTGTTGAGACTGTATAACTAAGCTCTAGCTACAGTCAGAGAGTAAAACATCAAAAAGAGTTAGTTACCATAGAGCTGGGTCAGGAGTAGATTTAACCTTCATTCAATAGCCACCTCTAGAAATGAAACACTTTTTCAGCCATCCTTTAAGAGATTATCTTAATGAAATTGAGTTTTACCAATTTTAGATCTAAATTAATCAAGTCTAAGTTAATATTGTGGGCCATGGTGTAGGGTAGAATTTTCCAAAGGGTATTCCTCAGAACAGAAGCCCTTTGAAGTGTTCTTCATAATAAAAGTTCAGTTACTTAAGAATTTTGGGAAACAACACATTCTGGATTCTATTTTGAGATTTAAATTATATATCTTAAAGACTCTGAGTTGTTCAGGTAAGAAATAAGTCTAATTTTTACTTAGCATTTCCTAAATTTATTTCACCCCAGAATACTTTTTCTCCCTCTGCCCCAACAACACTCATAAACATCTTGTAAAATTGATCTGGATTAGATTAAAAAAAAATCTGAAGTAACTGTGGGCTTCAGTTAACAATAATTTGTTAACATTGGTTCATTAATTGCAGTGAGTATACCATACTAAAGTAAGATTTTAATAGAGAAACTGAGTGTGAGGTATATGGGAACTCTGCACTATCTTATTAACTTTTCTGTGAATCTAAAGTTGTTCTAAAAATAAAGCTTATTATAAAAAAAAATTGAAGATGAAAATAGGACATGAAATAACACTAAGATAAGAGTTAAGAAACCTGACTTCTAGTCTTAGCTCTACCAAGTTGCTGCCGGGAGACCTTGCTCAGTAACTAAAACTAAATGACTGAAACTTTATTTTTCTTCCCAATAACTATAAAATGGTACCAAGACATGAATGAGTTAGAGTTTGTTTGCTTCTAATCTTATTTTGTAACTCAGAAATACAACTTCAGTTTAGTGATTCAATTTAGCAGATATTTTTAGGTAGATATATCAGCCAATTTGAATGCCTTAGAAGAAACTTAAAGCAAATTAGTCTTATCTAACCAACAATAGAATTAGTTAAGTTACAGTCTTATCTAACTATTAAACTTATGAAAAAAGCAGTCATCTATGGGAAATTTATAGATAAATTTTATAGAAGCAAAGGTAAATGTGATCAAGAGTTTTTCTAAATAACTACACATTTGTATGGATACTCAAACCTTCATTTTCTGGTAGAAATTAACTAAAGTCATAATCACAGAGAGTATATCTGTGAACAAATTAAAATTCTATCTATCAATATTACTCTGGAGGCATGAGAATCACTTGAATCTGGAAGGCGGAGGTTACAGTGAGCCAAGATCACACCACTGCATTCCAACCTGGGCAACAGAGTGAGACTCTGCCTCAAAAAAAATAAAATAAAATAAGTTGTTTAAAATAGTCCAGTAATTTTGGGCAGATGATTCACATGATCTTAAAAGTACTTCTGTTACTTTTACAGTTTTGGATGGTGGATGGTGTCTGTAAACTTGTATTCTAAAATATTAGATTATTAAAAAAATTATTTATGTCATATTTTAAATTACTTTTGTTTTAACCACTTATAGGTAATCTGTGATTTCCTTTTTATCTATTCCTCACCTCACCCCAGTTAGACTAGTTAATTAACAGTTGACTGTAGTTGAGTGCAAAGTCATTAGTTTTACCATATTTTCAAAAATTGTTCTTTTATTTGCCGTATATCTACAACTATTATCAATGTTCTCTTTAATAATATTTGTAGCTCTTTTTGAGCTAGAAATTACACTAATTTGAGTCATTATCTTAAATCTTTCATTCTCCGTTTAATCCATATAACATTATCTAAATATAAGTAGTCTCTGTGGTGTTGCCTCTCTAAATGAATTTGCTACTGTATTATTTGTATATTTTTACTTAATTATACAGTACTTGATTTTTACAAGTTTTAGAGGCCTGAAATTAAATATATTTTAATTGTCTCATTTTAAAAAAGATTTGCTATAAAAGTAATCTCTCTCTTTTACAATTTGGAAGAATTGTAAATTGTTGTTACTACTTGCCTTATAATTTATTATTATACCACTACAACTGTCATTAATGTTTCTCATAATAAAAGCATTCATTCACCAACCAACACTTATGTGATGGCTCCTACACTATAGAATAATTGTTCTTACAAATGTACATTTTGCTTTAATCCTATGCCCGATGAGATATATTTGAAACTTTTCTCTGCACCTAAATAAAAATATCCTTCATTTTATTTTACAGCTAGGGCAACAATATAGTATAGAACATGTACTTTAGATTCTTACTACCTAAGTTTGACATCTTTTGTACTACTTACTATCTGTGACTCTGCCTCAGTCTCCTGAGGAAGGGGTTGGGGAACTCCCTCCCCTAGCCAAAGGAAGCCATTAGGAACTTCTGTGAGGAACAGTGCACTCCAGCCCAGATACTATGCCATTCCCATGGTCTTCACAACCTGCAGACCAGGAGATTCCCTTGGGTACCTATACTACCAGGGCCCTGGGTTTCAAGCACAATATGGGGTGGCCATCTGAGCAGACACTGAGCTAGCTGCAGGAGTTTTTTTTTTTTGTATCCCAGTAGCTCCAGGAATGCCAGAGAGACAGAACCATTCACTCCCCTGGGAAGGGCGCTGAAGCCAGGGAGCCCAGTCATCTTGTTCAGGTGATCCCACCCCACACAAAGCCCAGCAAGCTAAGATCCACTGGCTTGAAATTCTCACTGCAAGCACAGCAGTCTGAAGTAGACCTGGGATGCTCCAGCATTGTTGTGGGAGGGGCATCCGTCATTACTGAGGCTTGAGTAGGCTATTTTCCCTTCACAGTGTAAACAAAGCTGCAGCCTACCACAGCACCACAGAGTCAATGTAGCCAGACTGCCTCTCTAGATTCCTCCTCTCTGGGTGGGGCATCCTTGAAAAAAAAGGCAGCAGCCCCAGTCAGAGGCTTATAGATAAAAGTCCCATCCCCCTGGGACTTTGAACCTGGGGAAAGGAGCAGCTGTGGGTGCAGCTTCAGCAGACTTAAATGTTCCTGCCTGTTGGCTCTGAAGAGAGCAGTGGATCTCCCAGTACAGCGCTCAAGCTCTGCTAAGACAGGCTGCCTCTTCAAGTGGGTCCCTGACTCCCTTGCCTCCTGAGTGGAAGATACCTCCCAGCAGGGATGAAAGACGCCTCCTACAGGAGCGCTCAGGCTGGCATCTGGAGGGTGCCCCTCTGAGATAAATCTTCCAGAGGAAGAAGCAGGCAGCAATCTTTGCTGTTCTGAAGCCTCCACTGATGACAGTCCAGCAAACTCCAGCAGACCTGTAGTAGAGGGGCCTGTTAGAAGAAAAACTAACAAACAGAAAGCAAAAGCATCAACATTAACTAAAAGGATGCCATAAGAAAACCCCATCCAAAGGTTACTAACATCAAAGACCAAAGGTAAATAAATTCATGAAGATGAGGAAAAAACAGCACAAAAAGGATGAAAATTCCAAAAACAAGAACGCCTTTTCTCCTCCAAAGAATCACAACTCCTCACAAGCAAGGGAAGAAAACTGAATGCAGAATGAGTCTGACGAACTGACAGAAGTAGGCTTCAGAAGGTGGGTAATGACAAACTCCTCTCAGCTAAAGGACCATGTGTTCTAACCAAATGCAAGAAAGTTAAGAACCTTGACAAAAGGTTATAGGAATTGCTAGCTAGAATAACTGGTTTAGAGAAGAACATAAATGAACTGATGGAACTGAAAAACACAGCTTGAGAACTTTGTGAACCATATACATGTGTCAATACCAGAATAGATCAAGTGGACAAAAGGATGTCAGGGATTGAAGATCAATTTAATGAAATAAAGTATGAAGACAAGATTAGAGAAAAAATAATGAAAAGGAATAAACGAAGCCTGCAAGAAATATGGGACTATGTGAAAAGACCAAACCTATGTTTCACTGGTGTACCTAAAAGTGAGGGGGAGAATAAAACCAAGTTGGAAAACACACTTCAGGATATTATCCAGGAGAATTTCCCCAAGCTGTCAAGACAGGCCAACATTCAAATTCAGGAAATACAGAGAACAAAAAGATACTCCTTGAGAAGAGCAACACCAAGACACACAATCATCAGATTCACTAAGGTTGAAATGAAGGAAAAAATGTTAAGGACAGCCAGAGAGAAAGGTTGGGTTACCCACAAAGGGAAGCCCATCAGACAAACAGCAGATCTCTATGTGGATCTCCATATAAGCCAGAAGACAGTAGGGGCCAAAGTTAAACATTCTTAAAGAAAAGAATTTTCCATCCAGAATTTCATATCCAGCCAAACTAAGCTTCATTTAAGTGAAGGAGAAATAAAATTCTTTACAAACAAGAGCGAGATTTTGTCACCACCAGGCCTGCCCTACAAGTGCTCCTGAAGGAAGTACAAAACATGGAAAGGAGCAACTGGTACCAGCCACTACAAAAACATACCAAAATGTAAAGACCATTGATACTATGAAGAAACCATATCAACTAATGGGCAAAATAACCAGCTAGCATCATAATGACAGGATGAAATTCACAAATAACAATATTAATCTTAAATGTAAATGGGCTAAGTGACCCAATTAAAAGATACAGACTGGCAAATTGGATAAAGGATAAAGAGGCAAGACCCATCAGTGTGCTGCATTTAGGAGACCCATCTCATGTGCAAAGACACACATGGGCTCAAAATAAAGGGATGGAGAATGATTTACCAACCAAATAGAAAGCAAAAAAAAAAAAAATAAAATAAAAAAAAGGCAGAGGGTTGCAATCCTAGTCTCTGAAAAGCAGACTTTAAAGCAACAAAGATGGAAAAAGACAAAGAAGGGCATTACATAATGGTAAAGGAATCACTGCAACAAGAAGAGCTAACTATCCTAAATATATATGCACCCATTACAGGAACACCCAGATTCATAAAGGAAGTTCTCAGAGACCTACAAAGAGACTTAGACTCTGACACAATAATAGTGGGAGACCTTAACACTCCACTGTCAATATTAGACAGATCAACAGACAGAAAATTAACAAGGATATTCAGGAGTTGAACTCAGCTCTGGACCAAGTGAACCTAATAGGCATCTATAGAACTCTCTACTCCAAATCAACAGAATACACATTCTTCTCAGCACGACATCACACTAATTCTAAAATTGACCACATAATTGAAAGTAAAACACTCCTCAGCAAATGGATATGAATGGAAATCATAACAAACAGTCTCTCAGACCACAGTACAATCAAATTAGAACTCAGAATTCAGCACCTCAATCAAAACTGCACAACTACTTGGAAACTGAACAACCTGCTCCTGAAAGACTATTAGGCAAATACTGAAATTAAGGCAGAAATAAGTAAGTTCTTTGAAACCAATGAGAATAAAGATACAATGTACCAGAATCTCTGGGACATAGCTAAAGCAGTGTTTAGAGGGAAACTGATAGTACTAAATGCTCACAGGAGAAAGCAGGAAAGATCTAAAGCTGACACCCTAATATCACAATTAAAAGAACTAGAGAAGAAGGGCAAACAAATTCAAAAGCTAGCAGAAGACAAGAAATAACTAAGATCAGAGCAGAACTGAATGAGATGGAGGCACAAAACACACTTCAAAAAAATCAATGAATCTAGAGGCTGGTTTTTTGAAAACATTAACAAAATAGATAGACCAGCAGCCAGACTAATAAAGAAGAAAAGAAAGAAGAAGCAAATAGACACAATAAAAAATGACAAAGGGGCTCTAACTACTGATCCCATAGAAAAACAAATTACCATCAGAGAATACTACTAACACCTCTATGCAAATATACTAGAAAATCTAGAAGAAATGGATAAATTCCTGGACACAAAAACCCTCCCAAGACTAAACCAGGAAGAACTCAAATCCCTGAATAGACCAATGACAGTTCTAAAGTTGAGGCAATAATTAATAGCCTACCAACCATAAAAGCCCAGGACCAAATGGATTCACAGCTGAATTATACCAGGGGTACAAAGAGGAGCTGGTATCATCCTTCTGAATCTATTCTGAAGAATAGAAAAAGAGGGAATCCTCCCTAACCTATTTTTCAAGGCCAGCATCATTCTGATACCAAAACCTGGCAGACACACAACAAAAAGGAAACTTTCAGGACAATATCCCTGATGAACAGTGATGCAAAAGTCCTCAATAAAATACTGGAAAACCGAATCCAGCAGCGTATTAAAAAGCTTATCCACCATGATCAAGTTGGCTTCATCCCTGGGATGCAAAGCTGGTTCCACATATGCAAATCAATAATCATAATCCATCACATAAACAGAACCAATGACAAAACCCACATGATTATCTCAATAGATGCAGCAAAGGCCTTCAATAAAATTCAACACCCCTTCATACTAAAAACACTCAATAAACTAGGTATTGATGAAACATATCTCAAAATAATAAGAGCTATTGATGACAAACCCACAGTCAATATCATACTGAATGGGCAAAAGCTGGAAGCATTCCCTTTGAAAACTCGCACAAGACAAGGATGCCCTCTCTCACCACTCCTATTCAACATAGTATTGGAAGTTCTGGCCAGGGCAATCAGGCAAGGGAAAGAAATATAGGGTATTCAAATAGGAAGAGAGGAAGTCAAATTGTCTCTGTTTGCAGATGACATGATTGTACATTTAGAAAATCCCATCTCAGCCCAAAAACTCTTTATTCTAATAAGGAACTTCAGCAAAGTCTCAGGATACAAAACCAATATGCAAAAACCACAAGCATTCCTACAAACCAATAATAGACAAACAGACAACATCACAAATGAACTCCCATTCAAACAGAATAAAATACCTAGGAATGCAACTTACAAGAGATGTGAAGGACCTCTTCAAGGAGAACTACTTACCACTGTTCAAGGAAATATGAGAGGACACAAACAAATGGAAAAAACATTCCATGCTCATGGATAGGAAGAATCAATACCATGAAAATGGCCATACTGCCCAAAGTAACTTATAGATTCAATGCTATTCCTATCTAGCTACCATTGATTTTCTGCACAGATTAGAAAAAAACTACTTTAAATTACACATAGAACCAAAAAAGAGCCCACATAGTCGCAATAATCCTAAGCAAAAAGAACAAAGCTGGAGGCATCATGCTACCTGACTTCAAACTATACTACAAGGCTACAGTAATCAAAACAGCATGGTACTGTTATCAAAACAGAGATATAGACCAATGGAACAGAACAGAGGCCCCAGAAATAGCATCACTATCTAAATCATTTGATCTTTGACAAACCTGACAAAAACAAGTAATGGAGAAAGAATTCCCTATTTAATAAACGGTGTTGGGAAAATAGGCATAAAACTGAAACTAAACCTCTTCCTTATACCTTATACAAAAGTTAACTCAAGATGGATTAAAGACTTAAACGTAAAACCTAAACCACAAAAACCCTGGAAGAAAACCTAGGCAATACCATTCAGGACATAGGCATGGGCAAAGACATCATGACTAAAATACATAAAGCAACTGCAACAAAAGCCAAAATTGACAAATGGGATCTAATTAAACTAAAGAGCTTCTGCATGGCCTAAGAAACTCTCATCAGAGTGAACAGGAAACCTACAGAATGGGAGAAAAATTTTCAATCTATCCATCTGACAAGGGGCTAACAGCCAGAATCTACAAGGAACTTCAACAAACTTACAAGAAAAAAAAAACTATCAAAAAGTGGGCAAAGGATATGAACAGACACTTTTCATAAGAAGATATTTATGCAGCCAACAACCAGATGAAAAAAGCTCATCATCACTGGCCATTAGATAAATGCAAATCAAAACCACAGTGAGATACCATCTCATGACAGGAAGAATGGCGACCATTAAAAAGTCAGGAAACAACAGATGCTGGAGAGAATGTGGAGAAATAGGAATACTTCTACCCTGTTGGTGGGAGTGTAAATTAGTTCGACCATTGTGGAAGATAGTGCGGTGATTTCTCAAGGATCTACAACCAGAAATACCAGCGATCTCATTACTGGGTATATACAAAAAGGATTATAAATCATTCTATTATAAACACACATGTACACATATGTTTATTGCAGCACTGTTCACAATAGCAAAGACTTGGAATCAATCCAAATGCCCATCAATGATAGACTGGAATAAGGAAAATGTGGCATAAATACACCATGGAATACTATGCAGCCATAAAAATGGATGAGTTCGTGTCCTTTGCAAGGACATAGATGAAGCTGGAAACCATCATTCTCAGCAAACTAACACAGGAACAGAAAACCAAACACTGCATGTTCTCACTCATAAATGGAAGTTGAACATGAGAATATATGGGCACAGGGAGGGGAACATCACATACTGGCACCTATTGGGAGGTTGGGGGCTAGGGTAGGGATAGCATTAAGAGAAATACCCAATGTAGATGACGGGGGAATGGGTGCAGCAAACCACTATGCCACATGTATAACTATGTAACAAACCTGCACATTCTGCACATGTAGCCTAGTACTTAAAAGTATAATAATAAAAAAAAAGGATACACACACACACACAATAAAATTAGTGTCTTAATCAGCTATTATCCATTTGATAAACTTTGCCCATAAAGTTATTCTACATTATACTTTTAGTACAATTCTTGCTAAGTTTTAGAAGCTTATGAATTTGAATGCTTACATCCAATTTTATGAAAGACTAGGTGTTCAGCTAATATCTCCTGCTTAAAATAACTAAAAACGCTGGAGAGAGACAGAAAGCAAACATACATACACTTTTTTTTTCTTAATAGCACTGGAGAGCTAGCAGACTTGGTAAGAGAGCTACAGACTTGGTAAGCACAGCAGGGAGAGACAAAGCCTAGGGCCTGTCCAAAATGGAGAATCTAACAGGAGACCTTCTCCTATAAAGGTGGAACACTGCTGACTCACTTTGTAACGACAAAGTATGTTTGCAAATCACTTGGGTATGTTTGCAGCCCAAACTAATATAATTTATGTAGTTCAAAAACAAAACAACCTCAAATCATTAAAGTGGTCCAATATTGTAGGTACAAAGCAGAAGCAAAGACAAATATTTTGCAGGAAAAACACCTTCATACTAGGCCTCAAAGAATTCCCATAAGTAATTTTCCATTAAAAATAGCTATTCTGGGTATGGTGGTGCATGCCTGTAATCCCAGATATCCAGGAGGCTGAGGCAGGAATATCACTTGAATCCAGGGGCGGAGTTTGCAGTGAGCTGAGATTGTGCCACTGCACTGCACTCTGGCCTGGGCAACAGAGCAAGACTCTGTCTCAAAAAAAAAAAAAATTGCTATTACACAGTAAATAGTTACTTCACTCATAAAGAGGCAAAGCACATAAGTGAGACTAGTACAAACAAAAGCAACAAAAGTTGGTTGTGAAGATTTCAAATATTATAACTAACAGACACAAGAATCATGTTTATGATACTTAAATAAAAGATCAGCTTAAAATAATAACAGGAAACTATAAAAATGACAAAGCACATTTGAAAACAAAACGTGTAATATCTAAAAATAAAACATTATACTGAAATTCAAAATTCAGTGATCAAGTGTAATAGAGATTAGTTGCTCATATTTGAAGAGAGAATTAGAAAACTGAAAGTCTAAAAGGAATTATGGGGAATTCGACATAAAATGTCAAAGTAACAAATAGAAAAGAAAGCTTAAAATAAATGGAAAATAGAGCAAAAGGATCTAACATAAGTCTAACTGGGGTTACAAAAGGAAGGGACAGAGTGAATGAGGTAGAAGAGCTATTTGACAAAAAATGGCTGAGAAACTTTCAGAATTGATGAATTTCACCAACCCTTAATCTTGAAAATCAAAAATTGCAAGCAAAAGAACTCAAAAGAAATCTACATTTCATTGTATCATAATGGAACTTCAGAACACCAAAGACAAAGGGGAAATCTTAAAAATAGCCAGTGAGAAAAGACAGATTACCTCCAAAGGAGTGCTTGTGAAACTGATGGCCAACTTCTCAACTTTCCATGAAAGTAAATCCTTAGCGTGCTGAAAGAAAAAACTCAGAATTCTAGCTCCAGTAGAATTTATTCTAAATATCAAAAGTAAAATAAAGACATTTTCAATCCACTAAGATTGGGAAGTTTGCTTCCAGTGGAAGTTCATTGAAGGAAATTCTAGAGAATACACATCATGCAAATGTAAAATAATCTACGATAACAAGGCTAACAAGCAACAAGATAAAAAATGAAAGTTATAAATTTTCAGATAAATTAAAATGAGCATTGGCTGTATAAAATAACAATAAGGATGTCTTATTTTTTTAGAAACAGACAGAATTAAACTATTCTACATAAAAATAAAATACAAGTTAGCAGGTTACTTGGAATTAAAGGAAGGTAAGAGAGTTAACATTTAAAGGAATTAATGTCTTCCAAATCATAAGACTCCTGTGTTTGTTGTCTGACAAGAGCAATGCATACTTGGTTGACTTTATACTTTCATAAGTTAAGAGAGCATGTTGTAATTTTAAAGTACACTAAAAGAAGAGAAGAAGTGTATTTCCTCCAAAATAGTAAAAGATAAAAACTATCAGATGACATTAAGAAAAAATCCATCGAAATGTACTATGCCAGAGAGATTTCTAAAATGTCAGGACACATAAAGGTAGAAAGTAACAAGGATGTAAAAACAAATATGCCAGGTAAACACTAATTAAAATAATGCTTATGTGGCTATATAAGCAGATGAAACAGACTGAGATAAAAACATGAGAAATAGTGAGAGTCATTTTATAATAATGAAAGATTCTCTTCTTTAGGAAGATAAAACTATGTGATCAAATTTTACAGCCTTAGATTGACAACTACAAAGAGATATGGGAGATTTTAGCACATTTATTTTCACAGGATAAACAGAGGGAAATAGGTAGAATACAGAAAACCTTAATAACAAGATTAATAAATTTGATCAATTGAAAAGTACATACATGTAACTTCACCCAATTGTAGACAGTTTTATTTTTCAACACATATGGAACATTTATGGTGCCATAAGACAGTTTTCATAAAACTTCAAAGGACTGATTCATACGGTATGTAATTTATACTGTCACTTACATGTTTTATGACTTTGTTGAACTTATTTATCCTCTTTAAACTTCAATCTTCTAAAGTGCAAAATGGTAATGATAATAATAACATGCTTCTGTGATATTAGGCAGCGGCATAAATAAATGATGCATTAAAAGGTCCTACATGTCAATAGAAAAAGTTTGTATTTTAAACCGAATACATTTCAAATAGGAATGGCATGATAAGTTTTTAGAAGGACAAAATCTTTTGTTAATGATTCTGTTAATCTCCTGGTTTTGGCAGCAAGGTGGAGATTGGCTTAGAGATGGGAGCAGAGAGAGCTGCGTTAGAAATAAATGATAATAAATAACATGAGAAATAAGAACTTGAAGTGTGTGTGAAAAGACACATCTTCACATATATTCACGTTCCTATTTAACAATTTCAATCCCAAAGAGAAATAACAGAAACTAGGACTCCTGTTATACTTAAGTCACATATATCTTGTCTACTTTTAAAGCATTGCATAATCTTACTCTATAATATTATTTAAAATTTAATAAATTTCACTGTTAGGTATTTCTTCTTCACAACCAAACTCCAAAACAAAAATACTTGCTATTTCTGTTAACTGATATTAATAGCTACTTAAAATACTTAATGTATTGCTGTATTCATTTAATAATCTTAGAAAACAAGAGAAAATGTTCCTAAGCATTGCGTTTTGAAGAAATTCAGTTTGTAAATGCACATGTGGCAAATACTAAATAAACTTCTTGAATTTCTCTACAATATTCATTTACATAAAATTTGGCTAACATATAAAAGTCCATGTCATTTAAATTTTGAATAGGTGAAGTTAAAATTAATTTTCACAATACTTCTGTGTAGCACAAGCACTCTATGTGGAAGAGGTTCTTCAATAACTTAGTCTTGTCTTAAATTTTGTATCATTAAATTTCGATTTGTTACATAACATTTAATGGCACTAACACTTCTGGTATAATTCCAAATTGGTAAAGATGTTTTATTTTTCTAAATGTTACCATATTCAGTTTACTTATATTTTATTAAGAAATTCTGCATTTATACACGTACGTTCATTGTGTCACTGTTTACAATAGCAAAGACCTGGAACCAACCCAAATGCCCGTTGATGATAGACTGGACAAGGAAAATGTGGCATATATACACCATGGAATACTATGCATCCATAAAAAACGATGAGTTCATATCCTTTACAGGGACATGGATGAATCTGGAAACCATCATTCTCAACAACTGACACAAGAACAGAAAATCAAACACCGCATGTTCTCACTCATAGGTGAGTGTTGAACAGTGAGAACACATGGATATAGGGAGGGGAGTATCATATGCTGGGGTCTGTTGGGGGCGACTAGGAGAGGGACTGGAGGGTAGAGAGGTTAGGGAGGGATAACATGGGGAGAAATGCCAGATACAGGTGACGGGGGATGGAGGCAGCAAACCACACTGCCATGTGTGTACTTATGCAATAATCCTTCATGATCTGCACATGTACCCCAGAACATAAAGTACAATAATATATATATATATATAAAAGATAATTAAAAAAATCTGCATTTATATGCATGTATAAGGTTGCCCTGTAATTTTCCTTTCTGTTAGTAATATTATCTGCCTTTATTATCCAAGATGTTCATTCTTTATTTGCTCAAGGTTTTTGTACAATTTGAACAATCTATTCTTTGCAAGTCTGTTGGCAATTGTCTAAGGCTGCACTGAACTGTTTTTATTTAATGGGAATATTTTAAACTGTTTCTTCACATTTTGTTTTAGTAATTTGTCTATTCTGTTCAGATTCAAATATATTGGTGTACAATGGTCATAGTCATCTCTATTTATAATTTTATTATGTTACTTTTTTCTTACTAATATTACTTACTTTTCCTATATTTCAAATTTGCTTACTTTCAAAATCTCACCTAAACAATGTTTTTAATCTTTCCAGAGGGTCCAATTTTTAATTTATTGCTCTTCTGTAGCTTTTTCTTTTAATTTCTGCTCTCACTTTCACAACCCTTTTCCATCTAATAAAATGTAATTCATGTATCACAAAAAAATAAATAAATTTTTTTATCATTGACTTACAGTCCCTAAATGCTATTAAGCATGATTCAAATTTAGGGGAAATTACATCTGGCTAGTGTAAATGATACTAATAATGAAAGCTATAGCAGAGAATGCCATGGTGGCATATCCTTCCCAAATAAATTCTTCTTATAGAACCAATGTATTCTTCACTTGTATGTCCTATGCAAGACTGTCATAATTAAGGTGAAAGTAAATGAAGTTTATTCGAAGTGAAAGAGTGTGTTGAAATAATGTGTCAGAATAAGACAAATAAATCAGGCCAAAGGGAAAATGTGACTTCAAGAGATTTTACACATTGTCTCTGTTGGTCATTTTGGAAGTCTTCCAAACATTACATCACGTAAAGTCAAACTCAAGAGAAATTTGTAACTTACATACTTTATACTTTGGCATAAAATAGTGTTAATATCTCTGGTTGTGCTATTTGGAAAGGAGAGAAGAGGAAGAAAAGAAGATCAAGGTCATGCTTATTTGCTACTTCCCTGTTATTTCCCCCTGGAAAGCATCAAACTCTACCTTGAGTCTGACAATGCAGTATCCCTTTCATCTCTCATCTGGATTACAACAGCCTCCTAACTGGTCTTCTAAAGTTCTATTGTGGCCCACTTTTAATCAATCTACCTTACAGTAGAAAAAGTGATTTTCTCTCAATGTAAATCAAATAACACAGTTCACTCTTTAAAACCGTGCAAAAGCTTCCCAAAGCATAAAGAATAAATGGCAAACTCTCTTATTTTGGAATCCAGGCTCTGCATGATCTAGATCCTGCTTACCTCTCCATGCTAGATAGGTTTGTCCATGTTTGTGCATGTGCGTGTGTGTGTGTGTATGTGTATGTGTGTGTGCGTGTTTGTTACTTCCCGTGTATGCTTCTGTCTAAACACGGCCAGTCTCTTCCCACCTTGGAGCCTCTGCATATGTCCTTCTTTCTTCATGGAATGCCTCACCTCTAAAAAGATGAGTACTTTCTGTTTACATGCAGCTTAAATATTACCTGCCTGGAGTTCTTCCTGACAATCTTACCTAGGACAGATTCATTCTGTGATTCTCTATCTCAACTCCCTGTTTGCTGCCCTTGTAGCACATAACATGGAGTACAATAATTTATCTGTCAGCTTATTTATAAAGCTTTTCCCCTAACATGTAAGGTCTATGATGACAAGGTAGATGCCTTTTCTGATGGCATTTTATGATATACAACATTTTATGACAGATATATAAGGTAGAATATTTTATATGCACATCAGTTTTATTTTTTTCCAGCTTAGAAACACTTAAGACAGTATTTCAGAAACCATGTTCCATACTGGTAAGTGATGTTCAATTAAAAAGTGGTGCTGTGGCCAAATAATTTTTGCAAGTGCTACTCACTATATGTAGCCTCTTGAGAGTTCATAATGCACATTAGTATATGTAAAGATTTAAAAAGAAATCCTTTTACTTTTACTCCAGTCCATTGATTCCTATATTTGAAGAGTCTGCAAGCTCCTCACTCTTTTCCTTATTTAGCATTTATTAACCTTTTAAGGTATAATGCTTAACATAAAAAACTTTGAGAAATGATGCTCCAGAACTCCAAGGAAGTACTATTTGACTACTGACTTTGCTATTAAACTATCTAAATAGATTCAAGGATTTTTATCATATCACCATTGAGTGCTTCCAAGAAACCTCTTGTTCCATAAAATCACACTATAAATAGTGAGTGCTAGAAAAAAAAGCATTATCAGGAAAGTCAACTAAATTTACATGAACTAGTAATAAATCACTAGTATATTATGAACACTTGAAATTCAGGCCTTATCCCTGACATTGTATTTATATGTTTTATTTTTGATACATGATCTTTTAATCGTAACTGTGTTCATTTTATTATTATTTGCTTATGAATTAATAAGGCAACCAGAAGTCTCTCAATTCCTAAAAAGCTATTGAGGCAGAATTTGCTGCTAATCGCAATCTGCACCCATAATTCTCATAAGGCACACTAATTCCTTTTCTTTTTGAGACGGAGTCTCGCGCTGTCACTCAGGCTGGAGTGCAGTGGCTCATCTCGGCTCAATGCAATCTCTGCCTCCCGGGTTCAAGCTATTTTCTCCCTCAGCCCACTGAGTAGCTGGGATTACGGGCACTTCCAACCACAGCTGACTAATTTTTGTATTTTTAGTAGAGATGGGGTTTCACCATCTTGGCCAGACTGGTCTTGAACTCCTGACCTCGTAGTCCACATGCCATGGCCTCCCAAAGTGCTGGGATTACAGCTGTGAGCCACTGCAGTTGGCCCAATAATTCTTTTTAGTAAAATATTACATAGCTATCTGCTGCTACTAAAACATTTTTATTTAGCCAGTTCACCAGAAGTTTAACTGATAGTCATGAGTAATTGGAATTCATGACTTTTTAAAGCACAATATAGCTAAGATATATATCCATCAGCAAAGGTATTTTTATTATTCTATCTTTAAACTATTTCATAACTTTACATTCTTTTGTTCAAAATACCAAAATTTTAAATTTCTAGAAATCCAACAACTGAATCTATGGCCCTTATTATCTTTTAATTGTATTTCTTTGGAACAAAATACTATTTGGGCAAAAATGACCTGAAAGTTCCTCCAACGTACTTAGAAACTTTTGTACAAATATATGCAACTGGTGAGAATGCAAGTGTATCTGGTTGCTATGAACAGCATTAAAAATTAGTCATGGTCATTTTCTTTTTGTCATAATTTTGTTCTTTAGTATTCAGAGTATTTAAAGCACTGTTTATACCTATTTATGATTCAGAGAGAGAGAGGAAAAAGTAAACTCAAACATCCTTGAACATTTTGGAAAAGAGATTTCAAAAGAAACCAGAAGAATTAGAGTTAGCTATTAATGTCTTGGTATCTACAATTTTTAAAATAAAACTGACTTTTAAAAGAATACTGATATATCAGTTATTTTTATAGTTTTGTTTAATTTAAAAGTATTGTTTGTAATCTACCCTGTTCGAAACCAGAATTGCTTCTGTTCTTGCATATTCTATCTTTTTCTCAGAGGATCTGATGTAAAAACACATTCATTCACTCACTTATCAATTCAAAAAAATATCGCTTGCATACCTATCACTCAATGTACAAGTTTCATGCTAAGTGCCACAAAATACAGAAAATGCAAGAATGCTATCTCTGCCTGAAATTTACAAACTGATAATGGAGGGGAGACATATACATAAATATATGGCAATATGGGTTCTATACTAGAGGATGTGCTTAGCAGCCTACAAGTTCAAAGAGAGATTGCGCTCATGATTTCCAAGAAAGTCTGAGTAGAAGAGGTAACTTTTGATGGATTAAATTATAATGGATGTGAAGGAAAAACAGTTTTCAAACAGAAAGCAGTTCAAACAAAAAAAAAAAAAGAAAGAAAAAAAGAAAAGATAAAGTAACAAATGTGAAGAAATGTGAGGGGATGAACAGATGAGAGATATATTTGAGTAATTTCTGTAAGTCCAATTTGAGAAAACACTGATAGGTTAAGCATAGTGGTGTAGCATTATAGTAGGAGTTAGAGTTGTTGACTTTTGGTCATAGAAAAGAATATCATTTCCTTTGGAAGGGAAGAAAGACATTATGGTGATACATAAGAGAAATATGACTGGCAGTAAGTAAGAAAGTGTCTTCTACAGGGTTCACAGCTAGAAACACAGTCTCTAGTGTGATGGCCTGGGAATAAAACCATGGGAAGACGGGCTCAGTCAGCTGACACATCCTGAGTTCCACATCCTTATTTATATGTAAAATTATAATTGTTAAATACAATTATATTAAGTAAAAAACAGGCCTATAATAAATCTCATTGTTATTTCTATTGTTTATGACAATTGTGACTAATTTTACCTAGATTACCATATAGAGATTTAAAAGAACATTTTATCCTGTTATCACATTTACAATAAGATTCGGACTTAACTTCTATTTTCATATGAACTAAGAGAAATCCAAAATATATTTTTGTCATCTAGTGTAGAAAATAAATAACAAAACCACACATTTGATTAAATTGTGAATTTATAAAAAAATTATTTCATTAATAAGCTATTGGTCAAACAACTAAGGTAACAAAGAAAAAGAAAAAAGATTTCTTGTGTATTCAGTCTACTGGGATATTAAATAGCCTGAATAACAGTGAGAATAAAGAAAGATTACTGCTTTGTTTAACTTGCAGAGCTATTCATTAGTTTTATTTACAAAAATTCAATAATTTCATCAATTTGGGGGATATAGTACTACTCAAAATGCTTTATTTACAAAATAGAATATTGCTATTTCATAACCATAAAGCAAACAGTGGGAAAGTCAAATGTGCATTTAAAAATTTGTTTTAAATTACATTTTGAACTTAAGTTTGTGGGTAAGGAATAACCTGAAATACTCTAAATTCTTCAGCAGAAAAGCGTTTAGTGAAACCCAATTACTCTGATGGATACTTAGCAGAAGGTATAATAATTATAATCAGAAACTGCTCTGGGCCAGGTTTTCCAAAATTCCATGAGACACTCCAGTAAAAGGGGTTCTCAATTCAAACATATTTGGAAAATGTTCATTCAATAATGCCAACATAACAACATGCACCGTGAATCTTAGGCAAGGGCTATAGTCTACAAAGTTTCCCAAAAGCGTGTGACTAGGGAATCTGTTATTTGCCAGACAATTATTACCATACCAAGGAACAAACTCTATGAGATGCTGCTCTATAAGAATAATAAAATTCACATTTTTTTTCCTACAAAGTTTGCTCGTTTTGCTTCACCTTTCTTGATACCTCATTTACAGGATGTCCTCAAGTTCTATAGTTTCTACTGCAACTTAAAATACACACACATACACACATACACACAAACACACATATAACATAAATAGAATTCATATAAGTACAAACATAAATATAACTGTTCTATCTATCCATCTGTCTGTCCGTCTGTCCATCCGTCTGTCCGTCCGTCCGACCATCCATCCATCCATCCATCCGAAATATATCTGAAATCAACATTTACCCTGCTGAAGCAGTGCCTCAGAATCCAGTTGTCTTCTCTTGCCATCCTGTCCAAATCTAAAGTTGTAACATATAGTGCTTCTAAGTGAGCTGTTACAGAGGCACTAATAAATTAAGCGCCTAATAAGTTAAGATGACTTGGCTAATAAAGTCAGTAAGTAGTCAGGTACATATGATTTTGAAAAAACAGGCCTGGCTGTCTTATCGAAATCTAAGTAGGGCACACATAGCATTGCGGCACAAAGGCAGATGAAGTCTAAGGGAAGACATTCTATTCTGCTGGCCCAACAGCTATTCTATGTAACCATCTATTCACCTGGCTTACATGTAAGTCCAGTAATAGATTTTGGTCTAAGAAAGCATTGCTATTATACTTAAGTTATTAATTTTTTTCATTGTTCTTTCTTATCCTTCCCAACTCAAAATAAAGAAAAATATACAAAGAAAATAGGCAAATTTTATAGAAAAATGACCAATTTTAAAAGATAATCTCAGTGTGCATTATGTCACAGAATTATACAGTTTATGAGCTGAAAGTACTCTTACTAATTACCTAGTGCAGTATTCCAATTTACGGGTGAAATTTCAAAAGAAGGATGGGGTGGTAAAGGAGCTCAAAGTCACACAAACTTGTGGCAAATCAAGGCTTGGAATCTGTCTTTAAATTCTTGTCCTTTAAGCTTTCCAGTTCACTGGGGTGCCTCCCATGATTTTTGTTTGTTTCTTTTGTCTTGTTTTTTTTTGAGAATTCTCACACATTTCAGGAAAAAATGATACACAAATATATTTGGTATATATTTGTGTTTTACATACTTAGATGTGCAGAGAGATTACAAGATACCAGCAACGTTCGTTTCATTTTCTACCAGAATTTATTCATATTCATCTGGTTTTGAAGTTTTGAAAACACATGAATAATCTATGTAAGCTGAATCAAAATACAAAACCCAACAAAACAATAAAGCAATGATTTTATGGGTACACTACATCGACATTTCCCTTTAAATAAAGGCACATTATAATGCCTCAGGAAGAGTAATTCTTTACCTGCCAATACTCATGGAGGATGGCAATTTCGTAGCACAGTACTTTACAGATCTCTGAATACTGGGCATTGACAAAAGGATAAAAATTCAATTTATTTAATTAGGGAAAAAATTGTGGAGAACTTGGACTTCTTTGTACTAATTTAGAAAATCTCTAAACACTCTAAATTGCTACATGAACTCTTAAACAAGTCAGAAAGAAAATTTTCCCTTTAAATGAATAATAAATAAAGTGAAACAGATTCTTTTAAATTATTTTACAGACAAGCAATTGCCAGGTTGGGGCCTTAATAATATGCTTTACAAAGTGTCCAAGTACTAAAGATTGATTTTTAGCAGATAATCTTTACAAATCACATACTGTAGAATATAATCAGAATACTTAAGATATATAATAGTAATCATGTTATAAATTTTACAAAATGAATAAAATATAGATATTTAAGTTTTTTTCTCAGACAGAATTAATAAAAGGCCATTCGCTTCATAAATAATTCTATACAATGTATATATAAGTCTAAATAAGAATATTGTGGCTTTCCACTTATTTATGGATTAAATAAATTTAACTTATTACATGAAGGAGATATCCAATATGTAAAGATAATCTTTACTCCTATCCTAACAAGAAAAAGCTGAACAAACTAATAAACTGAAAATCACTTACTTTTTTTCACACCAATTAGATAACTGAGGTTGCAGGGCAAATCACCATCCCAAAATCTGGAGAAAGACAAACCTGGAGAGTCACGACTGAGATGTGGTTACCTGAGGTAGAGGCCACTGGGGCCAAAAACTGGTGGGAACACTCAAATGGGAATTTTAATGAAGTTCTGGAGACTTAATGGAGACTAGCATGAGAGTGAGAAACTCCTAGAGGCCACAGTCTCAGGGAGTCTCCATTCTTTCCTAAAGTTTATGACCCGGAACCCCACCAGATGTTCATGGTAAAGATCCAAGAAAAAGCTTCTCCTGATTCTGGTAGTGGGAGAGTCATCGTTGTGAAATATGCCCAGATCCTTCTCCATAACAAAGGCCTACTCTCTAGGAAAGAAGTGAGCCCTATCCCATGTGGGATATGGATATTGCTCATGTTTCAACGTCATCCACCATTCTTGGTTCACCTAAGACAGGGGAAAAAACCTACAACACCAGAGAAATACTTGTAGTAGAGGTCACAGTCCCCAAGGCACAGGTCAGCTAAAAGACAAAGATTTAATCATAAAAATCAAGAATACTTTTCTCCCACATCATACCACCACACCAACAGGACGCCGGTATTGTAACAGTGGATTGCAGTTGAAAGAGCTGAAAGATGCCCTTCTTTTTCAATTTCCTATCTAACAATATGTTGACTACACCTGTGAAAAGGCAGGGTAAGGGCAGGAGAATGGTTTGGAGAAGATTAATCAGAAACTCTGTGTTGGCTGGGCTTGGTGGCTCACACCTGTAATCCTAGCACTTTGGGGGGCCAAGGCAAGCGCATCATGAGGTCAGGAGTTTGAGACTAGCCTGACCAATATGGTGAAACCCAGTCTCTACTAAAAATACAAATATTAGCCAGGTGTGGTGGTATGTGCTTTTATTCTCAGCTACTCAGGACTCTGAGGCAGGAGAATTGCTTGAACCCAGGAGGCGGAGGTTGCAGTGAACTGAGATTGTACCACTGCCCTCCAGCCTGGGTAACAGAGCAAGACGTCTAAAAAAGAAAACAAACAAACAAACAAACAAACAACGTCTATGTCATTACACGAAGGCAACATGCCTAACAAATCCTAGATACACATATACAAATCTTAATCCTGCACAGGCCAGCCTAGAAAACTGATGGTCAATGAATTTATTGGTGTCAGTCTCCTGCTACTGATTATGTTATTTGTCTAAATGGTCACCAGATACTTTCAACTCAACCTCTTTCACATTGTTTAGATTTGCCCCATAATTTTCATCTAATCCTCAACTACTTGTCTAGGTGCACATCATCAGTTATCTGCATTACTGCAATAACCCTCCATTGTCCGCTTCTCTCAACATTCCTTCTCATCTCAGTCTTTTCATGTACTTTGTGTTCCTTGCTTGTGATGGTTAGTTTTATGTGTCAACTGGCTAGGTAAGAGTACCTAGTTATTTAATAAAACATTATTCTAGATGTTGCTATGAAGCTATTCTCTTGATGTAGTTAATGTATTCAGTCATTTAACTTTCAATAAGGGCTACTACCCTAAAAACTATGGGTGGATTTCATCCAATCAGTTGAAAGGCTTTAAAAGCAAAAGCTGAGGTTTCCAAGAAAAGAAATTCTGCTTCAAGACGGCAGCATTAACCCCTATTTGAGTTTCCAGCCAGCTTGCTTGCCACACATATTTCAGACTTGCCAGACCCCACAGACATGTGGGGGCTAAATAAATGTTGGCCACTCTTACCTGCCATCACTGTTATGGCCATCATGAATGTAGAGGATCTCATGTATTATAAAGCGTACATTTTGGAAAATCATATCAGAGAGCCACTAAGCAAGGGCAAGACCTGCTGTTCGCTTTGGGCCTAGAATAAAGGTGACAAGCTGTCAGACAGAAAAATAAACGTGTGAGCCAGAAAAGTCAGAGAAGAGCTGTAATAGGGAGCCTCTTTTAGACACTTCAGACATGAAGTTGATTAATTGGGAAAGGAAAGCGAAATTCACACAGACAGACCAATTCCATCCATTGGTCTCAAGAGTCACATTTAGATTTCAGTCAGAGATGTGTTGTGCCAAATTATTCCTTCTTTAGAACCTCACCCAGCTATGTCCATTATCTTACTAACCAGGAATTAAGGGCTGGATCAGCTAGTTTTTCTAAAGGAACACATGGCAAGCACAGGGGGTATCTTAGACTAATCCCACTTCTGATTCAAACAAACTTTGAAAAAAGGAGTAACAAACTCCTGTGAAAAGTCATGGTTTCAGCTTTTGAAAATCAGTTGCTGCATTCCAGGAGGGTGAAGTGACAGTGGAGGGAATCATGAACCATGCCTCCGCCCCTCTGAACAAAGCTCAAAGGAGTTACCAATGGGATCAGAACATATAAGAGTCAGAATTACAAGTGGTTTTCAACTGAATTTATTACTTTTAATTTACCAGTGCTATTGTCAATGAAACAACTCCCTTGACTGATATTAATTTGTTGCACAATATGTCACCATGGCCAGTTTATCTTTGCTGAGTATTTCCCAAAACTGTGAATAAATTAGAACGATTCTGAAAAGATGCTATTTTAATTCCTTTATTTCTGCCAGCCAGTAGGTTAAAACAAGACATTAAAAAAAAAATTCATAGGGATTCCAAAGACAATGTAATGACCTGTTTTTATTCGTGAAACAGCAGTGACTTTCCCATTTACCTCTCTATCCGCTCCCACGCCCTCCTGGTATAGTTCAGTAACTATCTACCTGTACATTCCTTAAAGTTCAAAAAAAGTTTTTTTTGCTTCACAAGTCACACAGAAATATATTTAAACTGTATTTCAGATAAGTCTAGAATTCCGTGAGACCCCTCTCACTGTCAATTCCAGCCCCCACATGCCCCAGAGATAACCACTCTTAATAGTTTACGTGTAACCTTCCTAAAATTTTATTTAGGTAACAATAAAAAATATTTGGTATTTTTTATTTCTATTATTTGCTTTATAACATATGTACAATCCTGCAACTTGCTTTTTATTAAGTTATAAAAAATTCTAGGGTATATGTCTTCATTTATAGAGGTTAAAAGATTAGCAGAAATAATTCTGGGCAAGCATCAGGTTCTAGGCCTCCTCTACCAAATAAAAGCTATGAAATAAAGTAATCTCTGTGCATGCTTTGAAAGCTGTACTGTTTAATATATACATAAGATATTATTCTTAAATATTATCTATAAAATAATCAGGTAGTACTATTCCAATAGTATATACTGTAAGCATTTAACTTAAAATTTTACGAGTTGTCACAAGAATATTTCTATACTGAAATTTTTAGCTAATCGCATAGATCCCTAAATGTGAATGCTTTCTTGGAAACACTGACATATTATGTCAAACAAATAATGGTTTATACATAATTCTATACAATGTATATATAAGTCAAAATAAGAATATTGTGGCTTTCTACTTATTTATGAATTAAAGAAATTTATTACATGAAGGAGATATCCAATATGTAAAGGTTTAATCATGAGAAAATGCATTTACATGCAAATTCAAGTTATTAAATTGATTGTTTACAAATCAAGTTTTATTTTTACACACATAAGGTTCTATGCTCAATCCTAGAGTAAATGAACAACAGCCCAAAGGCAGTAAAACAATGAGAATGACTAAATCGGAAGAGGTTACAAAATTATGACATTTAAAAATATTTAAAAATTCACCCAAAATCTCCTACATGTGATACTCAAATGAATTATTTTGGTAAAAACAACTTATGTATAAATGATTTCAGTTTTAATTACAATTCTTTTAAGCAAAACTTTCTCTGTAAGATACACATCTGAAAGGTTTATATTTTAAGTAAATTAAAATGTTAGGATTCTTAGAGAAAATGGTTAAAAAAATTCTTAGTCACTGAGTTAAGGTACAGTATTGTGTGGTTGGTTACAGATCTAATATGTTATTGGGTATACTGATTTCCTTTTTTACCAGGATAATTAAACACTAAATGAAAAGAGTGCTCTACAAAGATCCTCTTTTCTACATTTTTTCATGAATAGGATCATTAGTAACAACGTCTATCAACTTCACCTTAAAAATCTCTATGTATTGGCTCTGATTGCCTTTTGTCATAAATTATTCACTTTTTTTTTTGCTCTGGGTTGGTAGAAAGTTTTTGGGAAGTGACTTATGTTTATGAATATTCTCATTTTCCTTTATTTGAAACACATTACCTCATAGTATTTCTTCAGACTCTCCAACTTGACTGGACAATTTTCACCTCTCAACATTACAATGAGAAAGAACCATGGGAAAGTCCTGACATACATACATAGGTAGGAAATATTACATAAAGCCATTACTTTGGGTGTTAGATCAATGTGATCATGGTAAGATAACTCGGAGATGAGTTAAGACCCTGAAAAACAAGACAGAGTGCTTTACAAGAATATTCATGTCTGCAAAGGAAGGTGGGGCACATGGAACATGTATCTAATGTCTTCCTTTTAGATGCCAAGAGAGAAGGCAAACAGTAAGAATATTCGGAGTCAATACAGTTCAATTCCAAATTATAAACCTGACCACACATACACATTTAATTAATTAGTGGAATAAAGTCAATTATAAAACTCTGATTGCGTAAATCAGAATAATTAGTTTTATGACAGCTTTTGGACCTGTTTTAATGTTCAGTTTGTGACAAATTTTTTAAACAGAGAAATTTTGATCACTGGCACTTCAAAAATATTAGTTTTTATTCATAGGAAAAAGAAGTAACACAATGATGAATGCTCCAATTAGGTAGAGATAGATGGAAGAAATGAGAATTATGAATACCCATTTTATAAATTAGGTAGGTGGATAGCAGAAAAAGCAATGAAATCAGAAAACCACAATCCCAACTTTAGCTTCAACAAAGTGTAACATTTTGGATCACAGTTTCTCCTAATATAAAATGAGGGTGTTGAGCTATATCTTCAATGTTCTTTGTAACCTATGATACTTAGTGGTAAAAATTTCATAAGTACAGCAGGTTTACAAACCTATTATTTGAATGCCAAAAATGGTAAGCTGGAAAATATTCAGTGGTTTGTAAACTATTTGTTGTCAATTCCTTTTTTTTTTTTTTTTTTTGGTCTGGTTATAGAAGTGCCATGTTCACTGCAGACAATATGAAAACCACAGACAAATCCAAGCCACAAAAAAAGTCACTACCCAAAGATAACCTGAGCTGTTAACATACATGTTTCCAAATACACATTGTTGTATAAGTTACTAGAATTTATAGAGTCCAATGGTTTTCAAATTTTTATTTTCATGAGCAGATTTTTTTCTATACAAAGTCTCACAGGGAACCTTAATATGTACAACATATGAAGCCGAAACTACTCTGACTGAAGTGGTGATGAAGAGCCTGGCGCTTTTCTGACACCATTGTCAACACGCTCCCATGGAATCCTATACTTTAAGTACTGTCTTAAAACTATTGATTTAACCTATTTTCTAATGTTAGACATTTAAATTATTTCTTTTTGCTATTATAAATAACATTCAGTTTTTTTTTTCATGTGCACATTCATGGTTATTTTCCTTGGATAAATTCCTACAGGTGAAATTTCTAGGCCAAATGGTTTTAAGGCACTCATTGTCATGCCAAGCAACTTTGACACTATATTTCCCCAAATGATTTGCTGTAGGAGTCATCCATTTTCTATTCTGCTTTTTAATGGTAACTAACCCCAATAGTAGCATTTGAATCAGAATCTATTTCTCTCTGACATATTTCTTCATCTTTTCTTTCTCTTACTTATGATTCCAAATAGGTTAGCATTAAGGCCAAATAAATGTCCTCCTTGAAGCATCAATATTTCCCTCCTGCTATTGGGTGCCTAAGGGATAAGCTCTTTGTTGCTTTTGGACAATGATCTGTCAACGAGTCAGCTTCTATAAGAAAGTGACTAATCAAAAGCAGACAGTTCCCTTTGGAGGGGAATATCTTTGTCACTTGGCACTTTAAGTGAGACAAAGAAATGAAAAAGACAAGAGAAAAATCCAGGCAAGTGTAATCAGACAACATTGTAGGAACTTGGCACAGTTCAGTGCTATAAATGATGAACACAAAAAAAGTGGTTAGAGATGAGGCCGGGGGGAATGCAAATTGCCCACAAGTTACATAAGGAGGTAACATTTCACGGGTGAAAACTGTAGTAAATTTAAGAGTGAATGTCCATTCTAAAGAAAACAGTGAGTATAGCCAACTGCTACCATGTTAGGGAATAATCTAGTTTCCAAAGCCATAAAAGGTTTCAATTTTTAAATTAATGATGGTTCCAAATTAAAAGCAAAACGAAACAAACAAACAAACAAAAACAGTGCAAACTTGACCAAACACATATGTGATGTGCATTCTGCTAACAGCCTGTCACTTTACAATCTTAGGACTAGGGAGTTAGGGAAAGTGCAGCTTATGAAAGCCTGTGTATGCTAAACTCAGAGGTTTGAACTTTATCTTGAGAATTGGAGGGAATCATTAAAAAGACTTGACACTGATTAACATCTTAGAAGGATCACTTTGGCAGCTGTATTGTTCAGTCTGAAAGGGATCTATGTAAGAAGGGCTTAAATCAAAACAGGGAAGGAGGCATGGAAAGAAGAGGACAGACTTGAAAGAGGTTAACAAATCATATGGTTTAGTAAATTACACAGTTGAAATTTGAACCCAGGTCTCCTACCTAATATTACTTGATATTCTTATAACTAACTATACTAGTATTGTAAGATAGCTTTTGAGTGGAATGCTATTTATTTTGCAAGTCATAACAAACAGGGGACATTCTTCACAAACACTCGCTTGAAATACCAGGATTTTTTTCTATAGCTATCATATAATGGAGGTAAACCTTGCACTAAAAGAAACTCCAGGAAAAAGGATAGAGAAATTATGATGAGATACACAGTGGGCATATACACTGACCATGAATAAAGTCCATCATACTTCATTTGGTCTCTATGCCAGTTTACAACTAAACAACAGATAAACAGATTGATATGGTTTGAATGATGGTGACCCTCTAAAATTCATGTTGAAGCTTAATCCCCAGTGAGGTGATTATTAAGAGGTGGGACTTTTTGGGGAAGTAATTAAGTCATGAGAGCTTTGCCCTTATGAATGAATTAGTGTTTATAAGAAGGCTGGAGAGGAGTCTATCATTGCAGCTTAGACTGGTCAAATGGCCATGAGAAGGGTGGTTTTGGGATGCTGTCTGAAGTCGGCCACAGCGGGTGGACTATGGGCTCTGGTGCAAGGGCCTGTGCAGAATGTCAGATATTTAGCTTCCTGTGGCATACTGATGAGCAGAACTCTTCCACAACATACCTCAATTTTGCCTAAGGAGATATGTGCAAAAACTTTCTTCCAAATCAATGTACCATTAATAAACAAAAGGAAAGACTATTCAGAAAGAAGAATTTTAAGATAGTTAATGCAGTAAATGTATGATGTAGTATCAGGAATAGAGAATCACAAGCATTTCATTACTTGGTGCAAAAATTCAGATGTACTATCAAAGAGATCTGGATACTGTAATACACTATTAGAAATTGGGTTTCCACCTGTGTTGGGCAATATACATCAGTAGTAACTTTGGTGAAACCTCATTTGGGAAAGGCATCCTGTGCTAATAGGAAACTTCTCAATCATTTGGAGACTAGCATTTTAGCCCAGGTCTTCCTGTATACTCAAGAACATGTACCTCTGATTTTTCCATTTCTTTTGCATTTCCATCACTTCTACAGTCTCAGCTTGCCATATGGTTTTCAATGAAGTTGTAAAGCAGATGGTAGCTGCCTTTGAAAGAACAGCACATAAGCTGTATGGTCCAGAAACAAATATACCTCAGGAGTTAATGCTTCATAAAGATCATGACGCATAAAGGGAAAAAACGACTGGTGTCACCTACTTGTAACTTTAATTTGTTCACTTTTAGGAAGCATTTCATGATGTTTTCAGACGTCAGACAGCATTTGTTAAACCCAGCTTTGGTTATAAGCTTGCACCATTGAAAATTTGCACATAGAATATAGATTCACTTGTACGGACATTATAACATTCTGCATTTACAATAATGGGATGTCATCACCATTGCTAGAATACTGACACCATTCGTCTGAGCAGAAATTGAAACTGTAAATTTAAACCTTTTAATTATCACCTTACCTGAAAGAGGTTAAGATATTCACACAGTATGCATTATAGTAACCATACTACATTTAAGTTATTCAGACTATTTGTAACTTATTGTTATAGGGTCTACCATATGGCTTAGGATATTTGAGTAATCATCATATATTTAAAGTAAAAACTTTGACTTGAAATTACTGTTAATGAAGGTTCTCTGGCATTTTTGATATTTTAAAAATTGTTTTGTGAGTAGTAGGTAATTCAGTGCCATACTGTGATTAGCTCCCAGATAAAACAGTGAATTTTTTTTCTTTGTTTTTGGTGATTGGCCCAGAGCTTTAGGCTACATTTCCAGTAGTTTTCCACTTTCTCCTATGTATTCTGGCTGCTCTGTCAATAATGCTAATTGTGTGTCAAATTTTGTCTACAACAGCAGACAAAAGATGAAGATAAGTTGGTTGATGTGTCTCCAGCACTATGCAACCCTATTTTCTATTTATTGTGTGTTCTCACTTTCAATAATGTGTTTCAAATTGATATTTTTAAAAACCAACATAAAGACTGAAGTAGTAACTTAATAATGTTAACTTGTTTATTTTTTGTGCAGTTAAAAAAGGGGCTGCAGAAAACTAGTTTAGGCCCTTTTTTGCCTGGCTGTCTTCCATCATGGGAAGACATAGCATTTTTCCTTTTTAACCTTGTGAGAATGCATCAAGAAAGCCTTCAGCAGACACAATGCCAGCACCTTGATCTTGGACTTCTCAGTCTTCAGAACTGTGAGAAGTAAATTTCTATTATTTAAAAATGACCTAGACTGTGATGTTTTATTATTGCAGTAAAAATGGACTAAGACAGATATCACTAAATATTTGGTAAAGGAAATGAAAGGTCTTTCTTACTATATTTCTACCTCAAAAATTCTATGACAAAAATTAATTTAGAAGTTTCTAAATCATCTGCATTGTGGTTAATCTCTACGTATTTATTGGGAGTGAAGACTACAGCTTCAATTTGGTTAGTACATCTTTTTAGTTCAATAATTAACTGAGCCAGACAACAAGTCAAATGGAAAGTGAAGTCATTAGGTGGGGTGAAGTGATGTCAAATCTCAGAGTGTTTTCTCTCTTAACCTTCTGGATGGGAGCTTGACTCCATTTGTCTGACTGGCAAATTGATGAGCTTATGAAAGAGCATTTGTTGAACAGCTCTGTAAATAATGAAACGTACTCCTAGTACCTGCTGGAAAATGATGTATTTTTCTTTATTAAATAAGATTTCAGAGGTGAAAATGCTGTATTTTTATTAAACTAGGTATTAAGTTATTTTTGCAAAATCATCAAAGAATGTATAGCTATCCTAAAGTTTCTATATTAGACAATCACATTGGTACAGACAAAAAACAAAACTTCTAGCTTATAACTTTTAGAAATGCATTACATACTTGTAAATATGTAACAATGTAACTAAACAATGGTTTATTTTGACTATTTTGCTTACAGTGAAGATGTCAATATTCATTTCATGGTACTGATATTAAACTTTCAACCAATGTTGTTTTATGGTGTCTTATTTTTAAATGGACAGAGGAGCGTGATGGTGCTAAAAATATGCTATATTTAGATGTTTCTGTAACCTGTCAGTTGGAACAGGTTGGGTTATATACAGTAACAAATATCCCAACATCTCAGTGGTTTGAAACAATAGTTTTAATTTTTCATTCTGCTGTATGTTCATCATAGACGGCCTGGAGGCTCCAGTCCTTGCTGTCTCCTTATTCCAGGACGGCAGGGCAGCTACCAACTTTGCTAGTTGCTATGACAGAAGAAAGTTCTCTGGCTCAGAAGTTACACATGTCACTTTTAATCAAAACTTGCTGGCAAGAACTAACATAGTCTTACTCAATGATAGCTGTGAAGTGCAATTTCTTCAGGTGCCCAGAAGGCAGAAAGCTGGAAATATTTGGTGAACAGAACTAATGACTATCACAGTTACCCAAATAACTGCTCTATTATGGTTTCAAATATCTTTGTTTTCTCTGCCTGACTCAACTATGAAATCAGAATCTACAACTTAAAAGGCTCCCAACAAATTCTTTTGATTCACAGATTCTACATAGATGAGTTCAATTTAAAGCATGATTTAAATAAATTAATTAAGTTGTCTTAGAACTTTCCCCCAATACTACATATATAGATTCTCCTTCACTTATGATGGGTTACATCCCAATAAAACCATCACAAATTGAAAATGCTGTAAGTAGAAAATTATAACAATATTCTAAGCAACAAATTATAACAAGATTCTGTTATAAGCAACAGAAAACACACAAAGACACTAGGTTAGGTATGTAAAATATGAAACTGGGTAACTTATAAAGAAAAGCAATTTCTTTATTAAAGTTCTGGAGCCTGGGAAGTCTAAGGTTGAGGGGCCACATCTGGAGAGACTGTTCTTATGGGTAAAGCCTCTATAGAGTCCTGAGATGGTGCAGGGCATCACATTGCAAGGGGGATGAGCCAGCTAGCTCAGATTTCTCCTCTTCTTATAAAGCCATCAGTCTCATTTCCAAGATAAACCATTGATGCATTAATCCATAAATGATTAATCCATTAATCTATGAAAGTATTAATCCCTTCATGAAGGTACAGCTCTCATGACCCAATAATCTCTTAAAGGTCTCACCTCTCAATACGACACATAGGAAATTAAATTTCATCACTGGTTTTGGAAGAAACAAATATTGAAATCATAGCATCTACCAAACATTACAGCTTAGCCTAACCTAACTTAGACAAGCTCAGAGCACTTTCAGTACAGTATTCAATAAAATACATGAGTTATTCAACACTTTATTATTAAAACAGGCTCTGTGTTAGATGATTTGACCTAGTATCCTGAGAAAGTATTGTACCACATATTGCTAGTCCAAAAAAAGACCAAAATTCAAAAAAGTAGTTTCTACTGAATGTATATTGCTTTTCCACCATCATCAAGCCAAAAACTCTCAAGTCAAGCCATTGTAAGTCAGGAACTATTTGTATTTAAGTCCAGTTCTGGGATCATACTAAAACTGAGTTAGGAGCCCAGGAAGGAATCACCTGGGTATCAAATCCAGATATAATCAACAAAATAGTTACTCAAAGACCAACTCTATTCATTTTTCCACAGTCCATTAAATGCTACAGTCCATTAAAGAATAATGCAAGTAAACGTGACACTACAATAATCCTTTTATTTTCATTGTATTTGGTGTGTAAATCTACATATTAGGAACCATCCACACACTGTTGAAGAGAAACAGCCACTCATGCTGTCTGTGCTCACTTTAAGATCATAGTCATAAATCCAAAATGTCTAGAACTCTTCAATCTTTATCTCAATACCTCACTTACTGCAGGAACTCTAGATTCATATATATCTTGATATCTCTGCTGTGACGTCTGTTAAGTTTCTAAACCTAACCTAGCCAAAACAGAACCATCTATTTTTACGACCTGCAAAGCTGTTTCTTTCTCGGTTCTTCCCATGTCTGAAAGCTGTGCCATTTACCCAGTTTGTTAAGCTAAAACATAGGAATCCTCCTGATTCTCTTCTCTCCCTTATTTTAAGTCAAACTTACTAGCAAGTCTTGGCAACTTTATTGCTAAAACATATGCATGATCTAAGAATTATTCACTAGTTCCTCTATTAGTCTACTCTAAGATGGACTTCCACTTGGATTACTGCAAAACCCCCTAACTGATCTCTGTTATCACAAACTCCCTACTTCCAAATCCATTTTTGACATAGTGATAACTCCCTATTTCCAAATCCATTTTTCACATAGTGATAATAGTAATCTTTTAAAAACAAACATCAGTCCATGACATTGCCCTCAAAATTCACCACTATACTTTGAATAAAATTTAGACCACTGGCCCTCAAAGCTTATTTCTTTGATACATGCATCACATACCACTCCCTCTCATTCCCACTACAGAGTACATATTTCTACTCCTTCAATACAATGGGTTTGCTCGCATTAGGGCCTTTGCATTACCTTTCTTTCAATCCTTGCAGAATGTCTGCTTGTCATTTAGGCTCAGCTTACATGCCAATTACCTGACCATTCCATATAAACAGGAACCACCTCATCACTACCTTTTGCATCATCTTAATTAACTGCATATTTCTTTATTATTTTACATTGTATCCATATTTATTTATTTTTCACTTCTTTCACGCCACTAGAACATAATCTTAGCTGTTTTGCTCACCACCATATATTCTGTGCCTAGATTGGTGTCTGGCTCACATTAGGTACTCAGCAAATATTTGTTGAAAAGGTGATTATGATATGAAAATACACAAACTATATGGCATCAGCAGGAAGGTACAAAAGTTACCTTGATACTTTGTAGTTATTCTGGAATTTGAGATGATAAAAATTATTAGATTATAAATTATTAAACATAATAAAGACAAATACTTTTGTAGTGTAATTTTTCACAAGTAATTAACCTGACTAGGAAGACAGTTCATATTCAAACTAGACAGTTGGGTACTAGAAAGGGAAAACAAAACGAACATGAGCAAGAGTTAAGGGAGTTACTCATGCTGAACATTTATCATGTGCCTGGCATACGATATTTGTCATCTCATTAATTTTAATGAGGTAGGTATTGCTATAAGGTCAGGAGTTTGAGACCAACCTGCCCAACATGGTGAAACCCTACCTTTATTAAAAAAAATTAAAATAAAAATTAGCCAGGTGTGGTGGTGTGCGCCTGTAGTCCCAGCTACTTGGGGAGGCTGAGAGAGGAGAATCATTTGAACCTGGAGTCAGAGGTTGCAGTGAGCCGAGATCGCATCACTGTACTCTAGCCTGGGCAACAGAGCAAGACTCTGTCTCAAAAAATAAAAAAAAAAGAAATTATAATATTAAGGCTTAGAGTCATTAAGTAGCTTGCTTAATGAGTGAGTCCTGACATAAGAGTAGCAGCATCTATAACTAGAAAAGTAGTGATAACTCAGGGATAAAAGGTGTAACAGCCATATAGAAGCAAAAAAGAGCCCATATAGCCAAGACAATCCTAAGCAAAAAGAATAAATTTGATGGAATCATGGTACCTGACTTTGAACTATACTATAAGGCTACAGTAACCAAAACAGCATGGTATTGGTACCAAAACAGATATATAGACCAATGGAACAGAACAGAGGCCTCAGAAATAACACCACACATCTACAACCATCTGATCCTTGACAAACTTGACAAAAACAAGTAATGGGGAAAGGATTCCCTATTTAATAAATGTTGCTGGAAAAACTGGATAGCCATATGCAGAAACCTGAAACTGGACCTCTTCCTTACACCTTATACAAAAATTAACTCAAGATGGATTAAAAGACTTAAACATAAAGCCTGAAACTATAAAAACTCTAGAAGAAAACCTAGGCAATATCATTCAGGACATAGGCATGGGCAAAGACATCATGACTAAAACACCAAAAGCAATGGCAACAAAAGCCAAAATTGACAAAATGGGATCTAATTAAACTAAAGAGCTTCTGCACAGCCAAAAAAAAAATAAAAAAAAAAGTTATCATCAAAGTCAACAGGCAATTGGAGAAAATTTGTCAGTCCATCTGATAAAGGGCTAATATCCAGAATCTACATGGAACTTAAACAAATTTACAAGAAAAAAAAATTCCATCAAAAAGTGGGCAAAAGATATGAACAGACACTTCTCAAAAGAAGACATTTATGCAGCCAACAAACATATGAAAAAAAGCTCATCAATGGCCATTAGAGAAATGCAAATCAAAACCACAATGAGATACCGTCTCAGGCCAGTAAGAATGGCAATCATTAAAAAGTCAGGAAAAACAGATGCTGGAGAGAATGTGGAGAAATAGGAATATTTCTACACTGTTTGTGGGAGTGTAAATTAGTTCGACCATTGTGGAAGACAGTGTGACGATTCCTCAAGGATCTACAGCCAGAAATACCATTTGACCCAGCAATCCCATTACTGGGTATATACCCAAAGGATTATAAATCACTCTACTATAAAGACGCATGCACATGTACGTTTATTGTAGATCTATTTACAATCCAAAGACTTAAACCAACTCAAATGCCCATCAAGGATAGACTAGATTTTAAAAATGTGGCACATATACACCATAGAATACTATGCAGCTATAAAAAAAGAATGAGCTCATATCCTTTGCAGGGACATGGATGAAGCTTGAAACCATCATTTTCAGCACACTAATACAAGAACAGAAAACCAAACACCGCATGTTTTCACTCATAAGTGGGAGTTGAACAATGAGAACTCATGGACACAGGGAGAGGAAGATCACATACCGGGGCCTGTTGGTGGGTGGGTGGGGGCACCAGGAGGGAGAGCATTAGGACAAATACCTAATGCATGCAGGGCTTAAAACTTAGGTGATGGGTTGATGATTGCGAAAAACCACCATGTCACATGTATACCTATGTAACAAACCTGCACGTTCTGCACATGTATTCCAGAACTTAAAGTATAACAAATAAATTTTTAAAAAGGTTTAACAGCAAGAGAATACCCCACACTAACAGAAGTGTAGTATCCCATTATTTTCTGTAAAGATCACACCATGTCTAAGATATAAACAGGGTTTGGAGGGCATGACGTTAATGGAACACTGGAAAATTATATGCATTCAGTGAAAAAGAAATCCAACTAAGAGACCGACATGTGACAATGATATCATACACAAGACTGTTAAAAAGTTGGGCTCTTAACCTTGAAGAAGAAAAAGCCCAGAGTATAAAATGGTCTTCAAGTTAAATATAATTATATCTTATTTAATGGTAGAGTTCTAATTGTAGGTCTTAATGTGAAAATCAAATTATCCTGAAAATCCTTAGAAAAATACTATAGTCCAGTATGTTATACCAATTTCAATTGGTTCAGCACCCCAGGATTAACAGGTTTCTTCCAGTTTTGCAATTTATGGCTATTTGTTTTCCATGATGCAGTAGATAATGTTACATGGTTACCTTGTGTTTAGTTGTATGAAAAAGTTTATCTTTAAATGCAGTGCTCATATAATGGAAAGATAGTGGAAACTCAAAGAGCTAGGGAAAGGAGATTTCATTTTCACTTCTGGGCATATGCTTGCGTGGAATTCCCAGCACTGTTTAAATTGTTCCCTTTCCTCTCCCTCTTTCTACCCTCCCTGTTTTTATGTAGGAGAGGGGAATAGAGAGAATATGATACATTTGTACAAGCTGTATGCACTCAACATGACTCTATGTTATACGAGTGACTTTAATGTAGAAGATTTATCTGATACAACACAGAAGGCAAAACTGTGATCCAAAGGTGGACATTACCAGGTGAAATGGGCTTTCATTTAAAGTAATATGCCTTTTGTCCTACAAAGCATTTATGTAAATGTCACATGCCATATATTATTATTTTGGATTAATCAACAAATTCCATTCCAATATTATAACAATATAATAATTATGTGAAACAAGTAGACAAAACAAAATAGAAAAATAAGAATTACTTTATGCTATTTGAGATTATCAACATTATTATTTATTTTATTGCTTGTAATTCAAATGGGAGTTAAATTAGTAATAAATTTAGGATCCTTAGAGTACATAATAATCTATGATATTCCAAACATTCAGAATAAATAAGTTACTGGATTCAATTCCCTATCATTGTAAATTATTTGAAATGTAAGAAAGGATTACAACAATTTTCAAGTTCCCAAAAATGCCAATGGCAGTAAGCAATTATGTAAGATAATATAAATGTCAAGATAAATAAGCCAGGCGCGGTGGCTCACGCCTGTAATCCCAGCACTTTGGGAGGCCGAGGCGGGCGGATCACGAGGTCAAGAGATCGAGACCATCCTGGTCAACATGGTGAAACCCCGTATCTACTAAAACTACAAAAAATTAGCTGGGCATGGTGGCGCGTGCCTGTAATCCCAGCTACTCAGGAGGCTGAGGCAGGAGAATTGCCTGAACCCAGGAGGCGGAGGTTGCGGTGAGCCGAGATCGCGCCATTGCACTCCAGCCTGGGTAACAGGAGCGAAACTCCATCTCAAAAAAAAAAAAAAAAAAGATAAATAAGAATTTTCAAAATTTCCGGTAACTTCAACCAATAGAAAATTTCCATCAGGTTCACTGCAAATACAAGGTACAACCCTGCCTGTGAAAGACAATCCAGCGATGTATTCTAGTTAGTTGTTGATTAAATGGGCTAAATAAAACCCCTTCTGTCTTCCTATAAGTAGCCTGTGCATCTCTATATTTTAAACAATGTAATATGTAGAAGTTTTCTTTTTACCTATCTTCCCTGCTAGCTCCCAGAGAAAAATGAACAGTACCTTGTCTGGTCCTCAGGAAACATAAGCCTGAACTCTGAGATGAATTTAAATAAAACAGCTATACATAATATATTATCAAAGATCACTGAATACTAACCATAATATTAAGAAGATGATTTTAAAAATAATGAAAGCAGCCGGGCGTGGTGGCTCATGCCTGTAATCCCAGCACTTTGGGAGGCCAAAGTGGGCGGATCACAAGGTCAAGAGATCAAGACCATCCTGGCAAACATGGTGAAACTAAAAATACAAAAATTAGCTGGGCGTGGTGGCACACAGCTGTAGTCCCAGATACTCAGGAGGGTGAGGAAGGAGAATCACTTGAGCCTGGGAGGCAGAGGTTGCAATAAGCTGAGATCGTGGCACTGCACTCCAGCCTGGCGACAGAGTGAGAGTCTGTCTCAAAAATAATAATAATGATAGCAAATCTAAATTACAAAAAAATAATAGCAACTCCCAAGAAGAGTTTGGCAGATCTTTACAAGAGCCCAGATGCCAGAAAAATTAACTTTTAACCTTTATACATTATCCTACTGAGGCTCTTTCCCTCTCTTCCTTCCTCTCTCCTTCCCTCCTTTACAGAGGAAATGTGTGTTAGATAAGCTTCATTGAGGCATGAGTCCAATATTAATGCATTAACAATGTATATCAAATAGGTATCTTTTAACATAATTACATACAAAATGAGTGTATGTATTGCTCAGTTAATGAAAATGTGACCAGAGGTTCCAAGAATCGAACCCTGTATTTCCCGTAGGAGCAAAGGGTCAGTTTTGTTAATTCAATGTTCAAACTTACTTCATAGGACATAACTATCATGAATAACAAGAATTGACTGTTATCCTATAGTCCCCCAATCTCTGTTTTACTTGAAATTTCTCCATAGAATAATTCTCCATAGAGTAATAATAATAATAATTCTCCATAGAATAATATATCTATCTTCCCTATCATATACCCTGTTTAATGCTTAATAGGCATCTCAATTTTAACTTGGAACAAACAGAAATCTTATCCCTCACACCACCCAAATCCGATCCTCCTTTCATTTCTCCAGGCTTAGTGTTCCACCCATCCGGTTACTGAAGTCAAAATTATAAAAATCATCCTTGATTCCTCTCTCTCCCAAATCACCGCCTCTTATTCTTTACCATTGCCCACACACTGCCCCCAACTATTCCATCAGCAACTGTCTCCATCTCTTTGGCTACAACCACCATCCTTCTTCTTTTCCTCCTCCACCTCCTCCTCCCTCTCTTTCCTGGAAGAACCTCTTAACCACCCCTACTGTACCTTCCATCTTCCTCAGGGCCACCGCGTAAGGTTGTGAAGAATAAAATACAACGTATACACCCTTTTATAACAGTTATGATTCATATTTCATACAGTAGCCACTGGATCATTATAAGAGTATTCAAATTATGTTACTCACTTGAGTGAAACCCTTTAATGGCTTACAACTAAGAAAAATACCCAACTTTCTTATTTTGACCTGCAAAGTCTGATATGCTCTAGCACTGTCCACATCTCCAACCTCTTATGCACTATCTACTCTCCCATTCTGATAGTACTCCAGATACATTAGCTTTCTTTCTGTTCCTGTAAAAGGTCAAGCTCTGTTCCAATTTAGGAATGTTTTACCAGCTCTTCTCTTTGTCTGGAATGCTCTTCAGCCTGATTTTTGCAAGGTGATCTCCTT
The DNA here is from genome assembly GCF_001604975.1 of Cebus imitator. Classification (NCBI taxonomy): domain Eukaryota; kingdom Metazoa; phylum Chordata; class Mammalia; order Primates; family Cebidae; genus Cebus; species Cebus imitator. The sequence continues at coordinate 3,858,719 of NW_016107331.1, read as the reverse complement.
GTCATTCACACCCCAGCTTAAACATCAACAAAGACTTTCATGACCTGATCTAAAGTAGCTACCCACTAATGCACCATCACATCACATAATTTTACTTCTTTGCTTGACATATATAACTATTTCTTTTTTCTTCTAATAATTATATGTTCCATTCCACACAAATGTAAGGACATCCCTTATTTCTTGTTTGACACATTTCCTGCATCATCTATGCCACTTCCTGGTACTGGGAAAGTGATTAAAAACATTTTTCAGGCTGGGCGCAGTGGCTCACGCCTGTAATCCCAGCACGTTGGGAGGCTGAGGTGGGTATCACCAGACGTCAGGAGTTCGAGACCAGCCTGGCCAATATGGTGAAACCCTGTCTCTCCTAAAAATACAAAAATTAGCCAGGTGTGGTGGTGTATGCCTGTAATTCCAGCTACTCGCAAGGCTGATGCAGGAGAATCACTTGAACTCATGAGACAGAGATTGCAGTGGGCTGAGATCTTGCCACTGCACTCCAGCCTGGGCAACAGAGTGAGACTCTTCACTTCTTTGGAAAAAAAAAAAAAATATATATATATATATATATATATATATATATATATATATATATATATAATCACACAATTTGTTTCAGGATGATGCAGGGGCAAGGTCATTCAGAGCACATAACCTATGGTAATGAGTTTAGGCTAAGTACAATGGGAAGAAGGCACTGGAATACTCCAGGAACGTGATGGAAAGTCTGGAGACATAGGGACAAGTATAAAGATATAATCCAGTTTGTGTTTTCAGAAGTTCATTGTGTGGACAACAGTTTTGGGGTCAGATAAGTGGAAATGGGGAAATCAAGGGAGTAGGTTGCAGTCATGCATGCAAAAGGATCACGGCTTAGACTAGGTTATGGCAGCAGAAGTAGAAAACATTAAATTCTAAGATATTTTAGAAGTATAAAGTATGAGACTGACAAATGGAGCAGAGCTAGGGGTGGGAGAAAAGAAGCTAAAGATAACTCTTAAATTTCAGGCTTTAGTTACTGTATAGACGAGTGGTCCCCAACCTCTGGGCCATGAACTGGTATCATATGGTATCAGTTCATGGCCTATTAGGAACTCGGCTATACAGCAGCAGGTGAGTAGTGGGTGAGTAAGTAAGCTTCATCTGTATTTACAGCCGCTTCCCATCACTCACGTTACCACCTGAACTCTGCCTCCTATCAGAGCAGTGGCGGCATTAGATTCTCACAGGGGAGAAAAAACCCTATTGTGAACTGTGCATGTGAGGGATCTAGGTTGTATGCTCCTTATGAGAATCTAATGCCTGATTATCTGTCACTGTCTCCCATCACCCCTGAATGGGACCATCTACTTAGAAGAAAATAAGCTCAGGGCTCCCACTGATTCTACATTATGGTGAGTTGTAGAATTATTTCATTATATGTTACAATATGATAAAGAAATAAAGTGCACAATAAATATAATGTGCTTGAATCATCCCAAAACCATCCCCCCAACTACCCCAGGTCCATGGAAAAACTGTCTTCCACAAAACTGGTCCCTGTTGCCAAAAGGTTGGGGACCTCTGATACAGATGTAATACCATCTTCTAAAAAGGGGAAGATTCTGCTAGGTGAGATCTACTTAATATTTTCTTTCTTATCTTATAGAAAAGGTCCATTTATTACTTCATTTACTTGGTGATTATTGAATATCTACTATGTGTTAGGTTTTATGCTAGTGTATAATATTTTCTTTTTTGTAACTGTCTATTTTTACTGAATTCCCAATTTCAGAGGTTATATTTTGAATTCTGTCAAATGTAATGTATTTTCCCACATAGAGTTACTTATCTGTCACCCATCTTTGGTTAATGAAAAAAAGTAACAAAATTTTTCTTTGTTATTTGTGCCTCCCTCTAGTATTCATTTTAATTGGGCATTCTAGATGTACTTGGAACTATTACACCATGTGGCCTCATTATCACATTGCACTGTAATTATGAAATTACATCATATCTTCCTTGAGGGAAAGACCTGTTCTCTTTTGTTTGGCACTGTAGTCCCAGCATAGGACACAGTGCTTAGCACCTAGTAGGTACATCATTACTACATCAAGGTGGAGATAAAAGGCAAAGGCCTAAAACCATTATCTAAGGATAATCTGTAATCCCAAGTTTTCATTCCTATGATGGGTTTGTTTTCCTCTTCTGGAAGTGATTGGTGTATGTTCCTGAATACTAAAATGGAAGACTCCAAAAATATACTTGAGACCTGAAAGACCATCTTATTATTCAGTGAGAACACTGAGACTTGCATCTGCCTTATTTGCCCACATAGCAGTTGAGAACAGATAAAACGTTCTCCAACAGCTTCGTTTTGTATGGTGCCATTTATTGCTTAGCCCAAAATAAACCTTAATAAATAGAAAATCATCATTTTCATGATTTCCCCGAAATAGGGATATATAGGTACATTTGGTTTTATATTAATACCTTATTACTTCATTAGTTTGCTAAATTGATTTGTTCAATTCACATCTTATTCTTTAAAGTTGGGAAATTTCTAGAACATCATATATCATTGTCCTAGGGAAAAATACTCTAAAATCAGCACTATATCCATAACAGAATGTGTCAGTGAAAAAGTTGATTTTCTTCGTATTCCATAAAGAGAATATCATATATCCCCAAGTAAGAGAAACCCTATGACTTCAGATCAAAATCAAAACACATGTCCAGAGAAAATATTTCCTGTGGTTGGAACAAACAAGAAGCTGTATAACAAGGAAGGTTTTCACGGGCTGCAATACAGCTTCCTGAGTAACCCTTCTTACAGCACAATTTGAAGAAAGCTTGCTGATAAATTACTTATAGGTGTAATTAAGTTCAAAAATGAAATAAATGAAACTATGTAAAATGACACAATATTAATGCATTACAATCTATATATTTGAGCATATAAATATAGCAGCATGGAAAAGGGAGCTTTTCCAGTCTTTTGAGAAGTCAGTTTCCATGACTTATGTTGTTTATCCACCTTTTGTGGTAGGTAGATTGATTTCTAAAGTAAGACAGATGATTTATTTTGGTAAAGACCAGATTTACCAAATAGGTTTCGATAACTAATGAGACTTCCCAGATCTCTAGTAGTAAAAGTATAGCAACCTTAAATGTTTTTCATTTCATCCCTGCTGTTCCTTCCAATCACATTCACACTTAGTCACTATTCTTCAATTAACTCTTCCTGGATTACTACTAGACTATCTTCCTATCTTCACTGCCAATCTGTAAACATTCCTTCCATCCAATATATGGTTTCCAGGAAAATTTTTGTAAAACACTGTTCGTTTTGCCATTCTTTGGCTCAAAACCTTTTAACAGTTCCTTGGAGCATTCATAATAGAAGTTCAAATAAACGAGTTGAGCATCTAAGTCTCTTTGTGCTCTATGTTCCACCCACCTTGCTAGCTTTATTCCTATTTCTAAGCACCACAATGATATAGGCATTGGTCCTCAATCTTTCAGACTCCTTCTCCATGCATTTGTTTTATACAATCTGTTCCCCTGACAGGATAGCCCTTCCTTTGAGTAAGGGATTATCCCAGGTTTCTCTAACAAAGAAAACAAAAAACGAAACAAAACAAAAACAAACCACCACTATGGCTTCAATCAAGCTAGACATTTATTTTTCTCTCACACAACAGTCCAGAGGTAGCTGGATGGTCCAAGGTGGGTATGCTGCCCTGCTCCCTGAGACTGTCCAAGGGACCATGATTCCTCCTATCTTGCTTAGCTATCTCCTACCATGGTTTCCTTAAATGTTAGGTGGAAGATGGCTGAGAGGGAAGAAAAAGACATGGGAATGTATGCTCAATCATTTTATGGGCAACATCCCCAAATTGCACATATCATTTCAATTTATATCTCAATCTCATTAGCAATGGCTTTGTCACATGGCCACCCATCACTGCTAGTGAGGCTGGGAATTGTAGCCTCTTGTGGATAGAGCAGGTGGTGGAAAGGAGTTCTGTTACTAAAATAAATAAGGGGACGCTGTGGATTGGGTTCAATTAGCACTCTCATTTTTTCAGTTTATGCCTTTAGAAATAACATTCATCTTTAAAGCCAAACTCAAATAACACCTTCTCAGGTGTTTATGCCTTTAGAAACAACATTCACCTTCAAAGCCAGACCCAAATAACACTTCCTTCCGGTCAGTCTTCTCTGATTTTATCCTATGTCCTTATTCCATATGCCTCCAAAAGGATTATCAACTCTCTTTCCTCGGAAATTTCATAGCTTTCATACCTACTATGGAATTTGGCACAATCTAGACGTATTATAGTTAGCCATATACATATTAAAGATAGTATGTCAGAAAATGTAATGTGGACCAAAAGCAAACAACATATGTGTGCTATTCATTACTGCTCCTTCACTGTTTTATTCATATACTGTACAAAGACAAAGACAGAGCCTGTACCAACCTCTTATCCTGTATTTCTAGAAGTGATGTATACAGGAGTAAACATTCAATAACGGTGGAAATGATAACATTGCTTTCCCAATACACTGATAATTTATCTTCATTTATTACGAAAATAACATTTTACAAAGTAACATATACATATTTGAGCTAAAGAAATAAATTTTAGAAATTGTTTAGAAACAAGGTTATTGTACAAGATTTTCAATTAAATAAAATATTATGGCCAGGCACAGTGGCTCACGCCTGTAATCCCATCAATCTGGGAGGCCGAGGCGAGCAGATCAAAAGGTCAGGAGTTCAAGACCAGCCTGGCCAATATGGCGAAACCCTGTCTCTACTAAAAACACAAAAATTAGCCGGACATGGTTGCGTATGCCTGTAGTCCCAGCTACTCTGGAGGCTGAGGCAGAAGAATTGCTTGAACCTAGGAGGCAGAGATGGCAGTGAGCCGAGATCATGCCAGTGCACTCCAGTTTGGGTAACAGGGTAAGACTCTGTCTCAAAAAAGAAAAAAAAAATTATGTCTTAGAATTTTACTGAAAGTATTTTTTAATAATGGTGTTTAAACAAAGCATGTTTGTGCTCTTGTCCTTTAGCAACAATTTTCCAAAAACAAACAAAATCCTTGAATAATACTAATGGATCATTATTATAGTTTTAATTTCTTAGGTTTATTTTTTACTCTCATATCTGATTTCTTTGTTCCATTTGCTGACATCTGCTACTTTTAGGGTTCATATCTTCTTATTTGGCATAACTAGTTTATACTTTCAGACATGAAACCGTCTATAGTTCCAGTGTAATAAAACATTTTATTTTATTTCATAATGTTTTACTACAGACCAAATACCTACTTTACACTGAGTTACATATCATACTAGATGATTTAAGTTATAGAATTTCACTGTTAAAGTGAAAATTTTGAATACAGTATATGAAAAAATATATACCTCCTATTTTTCCTTTAACACTGAACCATAAATTATGAGCAGGGAGTCATTGCTTTTGATTAATAACTTTGCTGGCCACATACAATGAATATTTACACATTATTCTATGCTGGCAGAGTGCTTAAAATGCCTGAAACAATAACTATTATCAAGCCAAATTTAGAGAAATTTTATGTATCAAAGTCTTTCAACTGACAGGAATATAATGTATATGAAACATATAGTAAACCCTCTTTACTTAAACTCAGAAAGATTATAAAGACCTATTATAAACATTTCTTTTTAAACAGACATCTGAGTCTGTCAGTAATCTAAAATTTAAATGTACGTAATAGTCTGGGGGAATTGTAGTAAGGGTTGTTCCCAGGGTGAGTTATAAACAAGGAAATATTTTTTAAAAACACCTACATAAGCTCCAATGAAACATATTATCTTGAAATTATGTTAAAGTAGAACTTAAAATTCATGCACTTACAAGACCAAGCCTATGATACATTTAATAATCATGCTTTAAAAGGCCATAAAGCTGTACTTAATACAGAATACATTAAAAAAATTTTTTTTTGTCCTTTCTGTATACTTAAAAAAATCTATTCAGGCAAACATTATCTTAAAGTTGAGCTGTTGATTTTATTGGCAAATCTATAATAGTGCATATGATCACTCTTTATTTAATTATTTTGGGTAACAAACACAATTAATAAATCATCTTTGAAGTGAACTGACCATAATCAGTATACTCTGGAACAAGGCCAAGGGGCCATTAATCAAAATATGCAGCAAGGAAAGTGAGAGCCGCAGCCTGAACAGTTAGGTAAACACAGAGTGAAGCTAATAAAAACCTATCGTTTTAAAACTACCACTGTGTTTACTTTTGCAACTAAGATAAACATTATGATAAAATTAAAGTTGTGTAAAAAGTGAGGTTTACTCATGATGACCAGAGTAAATATATAGCAATTGAACATTCATTTTATGTACTTAATTTGACATTTAAAAATTTAAAGTTCAGGTAACAAAAATCTGCAAAAATTAGATATTTGAATCTGATGTTTGTATTTTCCATCTAAATTTAAAACACATAATTTTCAAATACTTTGAGACTTAAACTTTAAAAAAGAAAGACATTGCTAGCAGGTTTTAAAGACATGAAAATACATTCATTTTGAAAAGATGGGATCATGTTTTCAAAATGAATGTATTTTGATGATCCCATGGTCAACTACCACATTTTAAGTTGGCGCATGCAATTTCATCTCTCTCTCTCTCTCTCTCTCTCTCTCTCTATATATATATATATTTCTAAAATGAATTGGTAAACAACCACAAAACCCAAAAGGCAAACACTGTTGTGAGGGTACAATTGTTATAACCTTCCTGGAGAAATTCTGGCAAAACATACATGCATATATGTGAAATTCCATATATAACTCTGCCTATATATAAGCTAGTCTATATCTCAAATTAATCAACTGCTTTGAAAACATAGTCTTCCAAAGATTTATTTTCCTCCCACAGTACACCATATTGATTGCTAAATGGAAGGAACAAAAAGTTGCAAGTTATAGCATAACTGGTGTGAGCCTAGTTTTGCAAATGAAGTGTGGAAGAGAGGGGGATCTGTAAAGGCACACAGTACCATGCTCTTAAAGGTGGTCATCTCCAGATGGATGGGATTATGAGTTTCCCATGTGCTCATTCTTTTGTTTCTATGTGTTTTCTGATTTTTCTGGAATGAGTATGTAACTGCTTTTATAATTGGGAAACAAATAAAGCAAAGTTCATTTTATTAAAAAATAAATTAATTAATATCAGACCCTTACTCCCTCACTAAGTTTTAACTTTTATAATTTATAACATTAATAAAAAACATAGAAGATATCAGAAAGGAAACAACTTTCTTCAAAACTCCATTAAAAAGAAGAATCTCATTAAGAGTGAATATGGTCACATAAACTCTATGTGACTGCAACTGGGTTACTGTGGGAAATGAGCTATTTAGGACCCTGAAAAGCTTTAACAGATATACTAACTTTGGTTTGGAAGCCATGAAAATTCTAATGTTTATAATAACTTTTCAAAACAAACGTAGATGATTGTGCAATTTCTTCAAGAATAATACTGTAGGCATCTGCTATAACAAAATAAGACCTGAACTTTTGCAGGTTCAGGAAGACAATACCTTATACAAACTGTATCAGTGGCAGCTGTGCAATACTTTACTGCACTCCATAGAGGTGGGGAAATACTGGGCTGACACATGCTGCATCTTTTTCTGCTCCTGGTAGCCAAGGACTGTGATAAGATTGGGTAGTCCTGGCTACTTAAATCAAAAACTCACTCTAAGGTGTGTGTGTTGTTTTGCCATCCACTGCTCATCTGAAATATTGCACCCACACAATGACTTAATGGGGCCACTTAAAGGTTGATTCAGAACACACAGCTAAAACTCCTTCACTACAATTCAAGGAGCATCCAGTATCTGTGAAGTTATAATTTAAAATTTCTCTGTTTCTTTTGAACAATGTGTTCAAAATTTGTGTTTTCAGAAGACATACATCACACAGAAGACTAAATTATGTTTAAGATTTCTCTTCGAAATATGTTAATCTATGTATTTTTACTTGCTGGCCTACAGAAACAAAGACTGTATAAAAATATCTAAAGATTCTAAAAGTATTTATTTGTATTTTGGGCCCAAACTACTCTAATGGTTTTATCCTGTAGTTGAGATGATGCTAAACTGCTCCTTTTAGAGGTGTTCTTATGTATTCCAATTACTGAAATTCTCTAGAAAATGACCTTACTACTCTCAACATGGCCATCAGTGGGACAAGCAGGAAGTTTCCTAAGTACTAGGATTGGGAGGGGGAATACAAAATTTTTTTCTAGTAAAATTCATTTTAATGCCCTCCATTCTATGACTATGGTTGAAATGTCTTTATATCTTAAAAATCCTTGATATTCAGGAATTTTGAGCATCCGTATGCTAACTCAGTACCCTGCAAAACACTATCCCTTGGACTGTCTTTTTTTGTGAATGGAGCAGATTGCATGTGGATGCCATGCTTAAGGGCATTTGAGAAATTAAACCAGGTCAAATGAATTATTTACTGTGGGGTTTCTGAGAGCCTTTAAAATATAACTTTCCAAGTTTGGAGCTTGGGGCACATGGGACTCTGGGAGCTATGGTATGTAGCAATTTCCAAGCTTATTTGAATATGGCCCCCTTTCTCTGCTACCTATCTTTTACATAGTTCTACAGAATAAAGACTGTCAAGGGTATAAAAAAGAATACATTCTGAACTCATTATTACCTAATTTCAATAAACATCCTGACTTTCTTTCCTCCATCTACATCTAAATCTCAGAGCTGGAGGCACATGGCTCCTACCTAAGTATTTCACTTTTCTCCTGGCCACAGTTTGGGTAAATGGGTATGTATGTTATATCTCTGTGTGTGACTTCTCATCTTGGTCGCCAGAACAATCCTGATTTTGCTGCAACTTGGATTTGGCTCTCTTCTTGGCCACCTCTCCTGGGGTCTGAAGCCCTGATTCTAAGTTTTAATTTATCAGTTTCTGGAAAGAGTTAACCAAGCCCTTGTCCAGTTGCTAATCCCAATATCTTAAAATTGGTTTTTGGTCTTAAGAGAGAGAGCCTGCAAAAATGAGAAACAGACGGCCTAGAAGGTAGAATTTCTCGGTGGAGTGGGGTGAAGTGAAGAAATGGCTGAAACTGTTGAAGTGTCAAGCATTAAGGTATTAATTTAATCATTTAATTTAAATACTCTATTAGTTGGTTGATTTTATTACCTGGCTGCGAATTTCAGTAAGACTGGGATATTGATCCAATTTGGTTAAATAAGTAACTAATTAATTAATTAGTCAATTTGTTAGACTAATCCAGCTAGTCTGCCTAGACACAACTGGCTTTAGGTCACAATACAGCTAGTACTCGACTTACGACCACGATTGGTTCCGACAGACCGGTCATAACATGATTTGGTCGTAAGTTGAGTAGGCTATATGTACAGTACTGTGAAATGATGTTATAAAAATCTTTGTCATATTTTATCATAATTTTCTTTCATTATTGTTATATATCATAATTTTCTTTGTTCATTTTATGACCTTTGCATCATCTCTACACCATTTTGTTTCTTATTTTTACATTCGTCAGGTTTAAGTAAAACACTGCATTACCAGTACAACTGGTTTAATATTTGCAAAACATACAAAATTACAAAATACAGGTGCATACAAAAATACAAAATACAGGTGTAAAAAATACCATAGGAAACATTTTTTCAATTGCAAAACATATCAAAATATATAAACATGTACGAAACATTTTATTGGCCACTGGTGCTTGGCTGCGGATTGTTGATGTCATCATCTGAGGCAGCAGTTGGGGTTACCAGAGTTGGTTTTTTCATAAACATGGTGAGCTTTGTCTGAATTGTATGTTTCTTTTTTTCTTTGTAAATTTCACGATACGGATGAAACACATCATGCGCCATCCGTTCAATCCTTGCAAATCGCTCGATGTTTGGGTCCATTGCCTCGAAATGTATAAGAAGTTTATTCAGTAAAGATAAACCGTCTGATAATCCCTTAGTGGTGAACTTTCTTTCTGACTCCTCCTCTTCTTTTTCTGCTTCTCTTCTTTCTTCTTCCGCCACTCTCTCTTCTTCCAGTTCGAGTAGCTCTTCATTTGTAATTTCTCCGGATTCTTTGTCTAGCAACTCTTCGACAACTTCCATTTCACACTCCAAAGAAAGGTCTTTAGCGAGTTTTACTATTTTTTCCCCAATCGTTTCAAGTTCATGTTCACTGTCAAATCTGTCAAAATTGTTAACATAGCGCTTAACACAATTTTTCCAGGCGCCATTCATGCACTTTGTCGTCACAGCCTCCCAGGCGGTAGCGATATTCTTGATACACATCAAAATGTTGTAGTGTTTCCAAAAATCTACAGTGCAGCAGTTGTGGCTAGCGATTGTGGTCGTAAAGTCGAATGGTCATAAGCTACATAGGTCGTAAGTCGATCAATACCTGTACAATGCTATTAATATATTTTTTATTTACTGATACAAACAGAGCGGGACCTTATCATACAGCACTTCCCTGTTATCCTAGGGAGATACATTTCAAGTACCCCAGCAGATGCCAGAAACCACAGATACTATCAAGCCCTATACATACTATGTGTTTTCAATCTGAAAACCGAGATAGCTACTAAGTGACTAAATGGTAGGTAGTATATAAAGTGTGGATACACTGGATAAAAGGATGACTCACATTTCTGGCAGGACAGAATGGGACAATGTGACATTTCATCATGCTACTTAGAATGACACGAAAAATAAAACTTATGAATTGCTCATTTCTGGAATTTTCTATTTAATATTTTCAGACAGTGGCTGACTGTGGGTAACTGAAACCACAGAAAACAAACTATAGATAAGGAGTGACTACAGTATTATTTTTCATAGAATGCTGAAAGAAATAATAGATCCTAAATCAAAAGATTTAAGTGAAAAATTCTTCCTTCATGATTGTTACATATGTATATATATACATGTATATATGTAACATACATATACACATACGTGTGCATGTATGTTACATATATACACATGTGTGTGTGTCTATATATATATAAACATGACTTCAATAAAATATCAAGCGAGGTGCCTAATAAAGGCCTAATATGGTGCTATTTTATTTAGATACACATTGCACCTTCATATATGTGTAGAAAGTAACTTTATAATGTTCTTGTTTATACTCAGGATTTTACCTGATATTAAAATACACTATATAAATATGAAAGTAATTTCATAAATTCCAGCCTTTGTCAGCTGGTTCATTTTAATATACGGAAGTAAAACGACACACAAAACAACTCTACAAATCACAATTTCAAGTGATGCAAGATAGTAAATAACAAGGAATGTACAGCATATGTTTATGCTGAATAATAACTCTTAGTGTTGATGCTAGTTACAGAACAGGATGAGTGTTCCCCTAGTATAATCATATTGTGTGGATTAGACATACTAAATTTTTAAATGAATATTTATCAATATACACCAGATTCAAGGATTTCAGAGTCTTACTAAATGTGGGAAATCTTCAAAGATCTAAAAATATTCCTTTAATAAAAGCATTTATATTACCAAAAAAAAAAAAAAAAAGGCAAAATAGCAAAACAGTTCTGCACCTCAGGACTGCTCACAGATGCCAATTTAATCAATTATCCCTGTGAGCACTCCACATAAGTTTCTGTATGTTTTCAATTTTCTAGTTTCCTGTGTTTCAAAAAAAAGAAGGTTTTATTATTGAGAGTCCAAAATTAGACAACATTAAGCAGTTTGAAAGTACAGTTAAAAAGAGAGAGAAAGAAAATAAGTACAATAGCATTCGATCATTTTAAATTTTGATATCTAAAAAGATGCAATACTAACCAAAGCCTCAGTGTTTTCTAGTCAATCTGATAATTTGATAACCTTTAACAAGAATTAAAAAGCAGTTTCAAACTGTAGGAAAAATAGAAGTAAAGTTCTCTGCAATGTGAGAAACTGGAATGCTCTCCTGTCCATGGGCAACAGCTGAATTCTCAACATGGGCCACACAACCCGCTTGGTCTGGCCTCCCTGTAGCCCTCAGCCTCGTCTCAGGCCCTCTCTTCCTTCCTCCCTCCACTCTCATCACTCACACATTCCACCTGGTCACCTGTTCACAGTAGGCCTCCCCTGCCTGAACCCTGCCCTCTACTCCCTATTGTGCCCTTTCACTCCTCTTTAACCTTCAGATACTGCTCAAATGGTGATTCTTCAAGCCATATCCTCTTTGCTGTGTTTCCCTAAATCCTGAATTCCTTCAAAAGTTTATGATTATATATCTATGTAATGATATGATTAATGCTTATCTTCTCTCATACAGAATAAATTATATAATATCAGGGAATGTATCTAGTTTACTTAGCAACGGGGGGGAAGTCATAGTCAGAATTCTGTGGTTCTCAACAAAAAGTGTCTACTGTTCATTTCCTTAGTCAATGTGAAATCATGTGGTAGGCCTACAATGCCAACTCAACTGAGAGGCTATCATAGGAATTACAGAGAAAATAACATTGTGAGGGACCACCAAACGTGTCAGAAATCCCACACAGGTTTAGAATTGAAAATAATGAATGAAGCCAGGCTTCCTAGATGAATTTAATGAGATATTACACTGTGGTGTTGACATAATCTATAAAATCAAAACTTTCTGTGGAATCTTTATCACTTAAAAGAAGCAAATAAAATTGTGTAATAATTTATTCTCAGTTAGTCTTTTCTAGTTAAACAAGGCTAAGAACACAAGAAACATGAGTGTGGTAGAAAATCTTTGTTCACATACAAATTCTTAAAGGACCCAGGATTTCAAAAACTCTTGAAAAACACTAAGAGTTGTTTCTATTGAATGTATATTTCATGTACTTTTAGTAAGTTTTATAAGCAGGTGATATTTTCTTTAGCACAATAAACTGAAGATGAACACCATATAGTCAAAGCACTTTTTAAATGGTAGTGGCTAGTTAATGTGAAACAGTTTAATTTGTAAGATGATAATTATACTATAGTAATAATTAAACTGGTTTTATGGCTAAATTTGGCAACTTAAAATAACTCATGCATGTGAAGACAGTGTCTTTTTCTCTTTTAGAAACACTAAAAAGTGTGTCATTCATTAATCCACCGAAAAATTGTTTCACTAGCTGTGTGACCTTCACTAGAGTACTTAATTTCTCTGTGCAATATGTTCATAATATTATTTAACAGAATAGGGTCAATATTTGCAGTTTCCACTTAAGACGATATCATTATTTTTAGAGTAAATTTAGAGATTTAGAGAATTACATCTATCTCAGGTTGCAAAATGGTTTTAAGGCATTAGAAGTGGCATTTTTAAAAGAGAACTTCCACAGCACATAAGAATATTTAATTATAAAACTGTGACTATTACAATGCATTTCAACTTACTAAGTTTCTTAATCTTTTTTCTTACGTGGTTGAAGAATCCGACTTTCATATAACGATAAAATTTTACTTTGTATGTCAGATCACCTAACGACAGCATTTGACAATCTGTTGAGAAATTATCTGTAGGACAGCTTTCACAATTTATTTATAAAACCCAAGTAATGTTCTAACTTTTCCTGTATAAACAATATTTATGTTTTCACTATTCATGTTGCTATCAATTCATTAAATTTGTTTTAAAACCCAAACTCTCTGAGAGGTCACCTTTGCTTTGCTGTTACTTTAAATCTGTTTTGAGGAAAAAAACCTAAAAACTATTGCCTTTTTACCCCATGGAGAAGAGCTAAGGAAGGATCGCAGTGAAAAAAAATAGACCTGAGTCATCACTGTGTCATTTCACTCTTTTACTTAAAGTTAACTCCTGAAAATTTGGGCATACTTATTCTCAAAAACAAATATACAGAGCTTGAGCTCACTTTTCCATCTTTAATATGACATAAATATTCCTTAACAATATTTTACAGGATGTGGTTAAATATTTCTATGGTAGTTTTCAGACACATTTTCTTGGGAAAACATTTTTTATGTTTTACTATTTAGTATTTTTATTGGTAAAAGCAACTTCACTTACAAATTTTCTTTTATATTTGATCTACATAGTTTGTCCAGATGCTTTGAAAGTTTACAAGGTTAATGGAAAATTCATTATAAATCTCTGTTAATTTAATAATTTATATTTATTTTATTTCTGTATTCCTTTTACAGCTATTCATATTTGTTCTGCAGTCGCTAATAACTTTACAGAGTATTTTAGGTATTAACTGAAGTTGTTTCTCTCTGCATAAGAGTCAAAAAAAGAAAAGCTTCCAAAAATAAAAAAAATTTTAAAAAGCGCCTCCTCCGTCAAATAAATGCCCCAAATCCACTCCAGCATATAACAGTGTACTTACAAATCTGGAACACAGTTCCTAAGATTTCAATTTAGAACTTTATGACTGATGTAACTCCCTCACTCTGCACAAAATTTTGTATATCTCTGTCTCTCAAAAGATTATAAACCTAGTTGAGGAAGTGAACCAGGCACAAATTCTGGAATAAAACACTGGCTGTGTTGCGCTAGCGAGAGAACTATATCTTTCTGAGCCTTGGTTGCTTTTATCTGGAAGAAGGCTAAATTAATACCTATCTTGTAGAGTTTGCATGAGATTTAAATGAGAGATAACATATAAAGCACTATCAAAATTTTATTTATTTTTGTATCTCTCTCTCCTCCTATACCTTGCCACCAAACCAATGACTTAGGATCACAATAAATGTTCAACTAAATTTAAAGATTATTATGATTTTGTTTTATAAATATTTAGTTTTTCTCAAAATGCAAAATAACCCTATGGTATTTATAAAGTACTTAAAATGTAATATTGCAATATACCTATAAATACTTAAATTTAAAAAATGAATACTTTTCTCATGGATGTTTCATATTTTTAATTGCTTCATGAATTTTAATCAATAATAGCTAATAAATGCATAAGTACTTTATTGCTAAGTAATATTCATGTTTTGACAGTGGTGAATAAATAGATTTATTTATTTATTCATAAATCTATTATTTATTTAACTATTCACTGTCAAAACATGAATATTATTAATTATCTAGTGTAATCCTTTCATTTATAGATGACAAAACTAAACCTTAGAAAGGTAAAATGACTTGCACAAAGTCTTGTAGACTGAAAAAATAAAAATTAAAAAAATTAAGCCATAGAACTTATGATCATTCCTTCTCCTACTTTTGTTTCTTTGTAGTTGAGGTGCAGTGACAGAGAAGCTAAATAGTGGAATCACATGTAAGATGTCCAGTGGGAATACTGGAAAGGACTGAAGGTCATGCAATCTGAAGGGCATAAGAAACTGAAGTTTAGAGGTAAGGACTGATGTTTTTTCACTCATAAATAGCAAACTAACCACATCTGCATTTGTTTGGGAGTCTACAGATAAATTATACGAACCTAATTGATGTACATGTTTTTGATGACAAGTTGTCAGAGAAAGAAAAAATATGCTTTAGGAAGGCAGGAAAATAGGTAGTAGTTTTAATTTTAAAACATAAAATAAGGGCTAGCCATTAGTAATCAAGAATGTCTTACTCTGGGGATTTTTTTTTAAGAGTTAAGGCTTACTTCTGCTTTCGTTTTATAGAAGCTTCTTTCTTTTTATTAAAAAAATTGGGAAAGTACAACTAGTATTTAAAATTTTTAAGGGCCATAAAATTTTGATCTCTTGTATTCAAAATAGAAAAAAATCCTATAGTATAAATAATAAGAACAAAATACATAATTCAACATTTTGTTTTATTTGAGCAAAAGAGAGGCATTATACAGTAGGATATCAACCACTCAACATCTGATTGACACATGGCAAACTAAATTTCTCTTAATCTTTAAAATGCTCCCTGACATCTAACAGGTGTTTTTCATTTCTACTTAGGGGCAGTCTGCCTAAAGGGCCTAGTGATATAATTAGCAGACAATTCCAAAAAGCTGATATGGTTTACATCAACTTTGTCAACTTTTAAATTGGTGAAAATATACAACATAAACATTGACATGATCATCTAAACATGGAAAAGAAAAGGAACATAATATTGATTGTATGTATGTTTGCAGAAACAAACACATTACCTTTATTAAAAAATTAAATAAAAATATTTAGTCTTGATTCAGAGCTAAACTTCTTTCATCTCTTTATCATGCACATCAAAAATCTTCTTAGACAACACGGTGTACTCGAAAATGTCAGCAACTTCAAAACCTTACCTTTGGTTCACACACAGAATGAAAAGACCTAAGATGCAGCTTTCCAACATAAAACCAGTATTTCTTTCTTCCCCCATACCATGAAGTCATTATCAGACAAAACAATTGGACTGAAAGTTCCAGTGTGGACAGGAGCTGTGTCTATTTTCTAGTCTCTGGGATCCTAAGCATGATCAATATTATGCCTGGCACATGACTCAATTTCAACTCATTACCCACTTGTCTACTAATTGATTGAATGAAGTACTTAGTTTCTGGAATAATTCAAACTGCTTGTAATTTTATTTTTTCCCATATTAATCCACAGAAATAGTTTAGCTATTTTGATGTTTGTAAAATGAAAATATTTTTGGTTCACTATATAAAAGAGATCACAATATGCCTTGAACTCTATGAGCTCCATCAAGGGGTTATAAGCTAAGAATAAATTCAAATGATAAACACAAACCAGAAAGAATTTGGTGCATAATGAGTTTTAACATATATTTTCTAAAGACATTAGAGACCCAGAATAGTACAGAGATAGAATTTTTAGGTACATGTAGACCAGGCCAATTGTGGAGAGAATAAAAACACAATGATAGACAAAATAATCCCAGTATACTATATTTATATGCTAGAAACTAAAACATGTTCCCACTAGGCTGCCAGTTTCCTGATGGCATGGATTGTGCTTCTTTGCATCGTTATTGTCTATAATAGAATTTAAAGCCTTTTGCTCTCAGGAACGCTTTATACTTTAAAAAATTTTTTGAGAGTCTCAAGAGTTGAGCCACATTTTAGTTTATGTGGACTATTTGCCATATCGAAAACTAAACCTGAGAAAATTTAAACAGATTCATTAATTCATTTAAAAATCACACAAATCCAGTATGTGATAATATGAATAATATATTCTTTATGAAACATATTTTCCAGAAAAAAATGTTGTGAGGGCATTTTTAAAAATACTTTTCAAATCTCTTTGATAGCTGATTTGATTGAAAACAGTTGGATTTTCACTAGCTTCTGCATTCAATCAGCTGTAACATGTTAATTTAATTGAAGGATATAAGAAAATCCAACCTCACACAGGTATGGAATTTAAGAAGGGATGACCTTATGGACCTCTACAAAGGGTTATGAGAAAACCCCAGGTGTCCTCATTCTACACTGTGAGAATCATTGGACTATGAAATCATCTGCCATAGCATCATCATTCAATAACTATTCACTGAATTAAAAAAACTTTAGAGAAAAGAAATACTCAGAGCATGTATACACATACTCAAAGATACAAATGATTTGCACATTCATTTTGGATTAAACTGATAACATTCTTATAAATGCTCATTGTTTTGCTGTAATGAAATATTAAGTGTTCCAACTTCTTAACTCATCACAACTAAATTGAAATATAGATTGATGCAGGGTAGTCAGAACCAAAGAGTGAAAAACAGTGAAAATAAAGTACACAATGCCAAAATTTGAGAGGAATAAACAGATGATGAGAAAGAGACATTTTACTTGAAAAAATGCCAAGCATAACCAAATTAAATGGATAATTTGAAAGCTATATGAGTCTCTTTTAAGCAATAAATTAGATTGAAACACTTTACTGAACACATGTTGGATTCTAATATGTTTAGTGCCCTACATGCCATTTCTAATTAATCTATAAAAAGTATGAGAAAAAAATTTTTCTTATATTTTCAGCATTTCACCTTTAAATATTAATAGAAATTAACCAAATACCAGAAACACTATATTGATTCAAATATTTTACAATTCCCACATCGCATTTTCTTAAAAATAACTTTAAATAAGTTCAAAATAAAAATATAATTTTTAAGATCATAAGTTAGATTCTAAAAAATGTCATCTCACTTCTTGGCAAAGAATAAAATGACTTACTTTTTCTTTCCTTGAAGCTGATGTTCCTCAGGAGCCATTTTAGGTTCTGTCCCAAGATTTTTTTGCATTCGCTGTCTCCTTTTTCTACTTGGTGCAATATCAGTGACATCAAGACTTGAAATAATGGAATCATCTTTACTTACAGCAGCTAAAATAAAATGAGATAAGAATGTGACCCAACAAAATTATGCATATCATTTGTAAGTAAAGCATTAACTTGCTGTTTTAGCACTGACATAAGGTGACACAATATAGCAAAACTGTTCTTTCAAATCTTTACACAGAATTGTTGAATCAAGTCAGTTAGATGCCTTATGATACTTCACTACCAACATAAAACATTATGTATATTTCACACAGGGAATAATTTGATCAAAATGGTCTTTGATGTTGGGTGCAAGTGTTCTTGGAGACTTAATGGGACTAGTGTTTTTATTAGGATTGTTACTAGAAATCATAACAACAATGACAAAACTGTGTTGATTTTTTTAAAAATATGATTAAAGTTCTGGGATACAGGTGCAGTATGTGCAGGTTTGTTACATAGGTATACATGTGCCATATTGGTTTGCTGCACCCAACAACCCATCATCTACAATAAGTATTTCTCCTAATGCTATCCCTCCTCTTGCCCCTTACCTCCTGACATGCCCCACTATGTGATGTTCCCCTCCCTATGTCCATGTGTTCTCATTGTTCAATTCCCACTTATGAGTGAGAACATGTGGTGTCTGGTTCTATGGTCCTGTGTTAGTTTGCTGAAAATGATGGTTTCCAGTTTCATCCATGTCCCTGCAAAGGACATGAACTCACCCTTTTTTATGGCTGCATAATATTCCATGGTTTATAATGTGCCACATTTTCTTTATCCATTCTATCATTGATGGGCATTTGGGTTGGTTCCAGGTCTTTGCTATTTGTAAACAGAGACACAATAAACATACGTGTGCATGTCTCTTTACCGTAGAATGATTTAAAATCCTTTGGGTATCTACCCATTAATGGGATTGCTGGGTCAAATGGTATTTCTGGTTCTAGATCCTTGAGGAATCACCACACTGTCTTCCACAATGGTTGAACTAATTTACACTCTGACCAACAGTGCAAAAGCATTCCTATTTCTCCACATCCTCTCCAGCATTTGTAGTTTCCTGACTTTTTAATTATCCCCATTCTAACTGGCATGAGATGGTATCTCATTGTGGTTTTTATTTGCATTTCTCTAATAACCAGGGATGATGAGTGTTTTTTCACGTTTGTTGGCTGCAAAAATGTCTTCTTTTAAAAGTATCTGTTCATATCCTTCATCCACTTTTTGATGGGGTTGTTTTTTCCTTGTAAATTTGTTTATGTTCTGTGTAGATTCTGGATATTAGCCCTTTGTCAGATGGATAGATTGCTACAGAATGGGAGAAACTGTGTTGATTTTGAATATTCTGCCCAAAGCTTAGTTTTTTCTCCCTTAAGCCCATTTTTTTTACTCTGCAACTTTGTAGAATAAGTGGTTTTTCAGGTACACGTATATCACATTCTGGCAGAAAAGCTTGCATGTTGAGTTCTCACTCTGTGCAGTTCATGCTTTGCTTGATCTCTCTGAGACAACTTGGACCTGTTGAACGTTCTACTGAAATTCCTCTCTTGATTTTTTCTAATAACTGTAATTTCCAGATCTCATGTTTTGGACACTTTGCTATGGGTTTTCCATGTATTACTTTGTTAATCCTTAAAATTATAAGGTACTTATTATTACTATCTTCATTTTATTTATAAAGAAAACAAAGCTTCAGAGAGGTTAAATAACTTTCCCAAATCACACAGCCTTTGTTCTTATATTTTATCATTATTACAATTAAAAAACATTTTTCCAAAGTGGGTAAATTATTCTTTGATCAAATATTAAGTGAAAGCCCATCAAAGCATACTTTGCTTTCCAAAGCTGTTTAAGTTTTAGGACATTTTTTTATTAACCTCTAAAAAGGTATTGAGAAAAGGGTAAATTAAAAAGGAAGGTTTTTTTTGTTGTTGTTGTTGTTGTTTTAACACATTCAAGCTGAAAGATTTCCCAGTGCCATTAACTTAAGAGATGACTAAGAAGGTACAAGTATATGCTTGTCTATGAACAAAACTAGCAAAAGTGTTAGAGGTGGAGAAAATTTCAATTATAGATAGACTTGCAAAATGGAGAAAGATTATATTTAATGTTACAGAAAATATCTAGGAAAATTAAGTTTAAATTAAAATACAAGGCAAAATTTTAAAAAATAAAATTAGTGAAAAGTTCTGCTATTCATTTTAAAACTCCAAATCATGTCTTACAAATTGGCAACCAAAAAGGATACTGGATGTGGCAAATGATTACATCATGTGTTACAATGTGTGCATCTTACTTTAAAATACAAAGTGACTAAAGGTATGTTAGTGAGGGTGAGCTATAACCAAGGTGTTTCTAGCATCTAATCAGGATGCACCAGCCAGGAGCAGGCTGATGAGATCAGAAATCTGTACTACTAAGGGAGTCATCATAGGTACATTTGTTATTCACATTTCAATCAATAACTGATGTTTTACTAATCAGTATACTGAATGACAAAAATGTGTGCCTACTGATAAAAACAAAGTATATAAACTAACTTGATGAATATTGCATGTGGGTTTTCAGGAGTGAATTAAAAGTACTAGAGTTATATAGGCTGGCTAACATATTTTAGAAATACTGCTAATCATTTTATGGACAAGATGTAAAAATCCCATGAGGCCTATTTACACCGAGAAATAATCTTCTGCTAAATTTTCAAATGGTTCTATGTCCAGCTATGAACACTGGACAACTGTGGTTGTTTGAAGCCAGGAAGAATCATCATTTCTGCTCAGGAATCTTTATATTTGCTAAAAGTGAACACTTTCTATGAGGAAGTGACTGGGACACCTAAAAGGACAGAGAGCTTGCAATTTTTTCAAACTTTTAGGGCAGGTTCATGAATTATTTTGTGTTTACTTACAAGTAAATCTTAGTTAATAACTGTATGTAAGGCAAAATTTAATCTGAGAATTTTATTATTATAATTGCCTTTAAGCAAAATTGTGGCAGAAGTACCTAATGTTCTCATACCCCAAATTTCTTGGTGACTGTCATTACACCACAAATAAACTGAAGTTGTGCGTGACCAAGTACTTCCAGCCAGTTCACCACATTATGATTCATTCTTCTTGATAATTACAGTGTAACCTTTCTACAAAATTGGCATGAGGAAAAAGGGCTAGCTGTATAAGCTTAGTTACAATTTAAATGGAATACCTTTTTTGGTTTATGTTTGCACCATGGGATACAGTGTTCCCCTCAGTTTTTCACATAAATGTAATAGGAAACCATATTGTAATACATTCTCTTACTTCAAATATTTCTTTAAAATGAAGTTTTAATATCTATCCAACCTTTAATAAAAGGCAAAAATAACCCATTGCATCCTTCTCTTTCCACCCTGGAGCCAGGATAAAAAGCCACTATTCCAATAGTTGGTACCTAAATATTAAATTGCTCATCTCAAACATTTTTCAAATTTCTTTTTTTTTTTTTGAGACGGAGTTTTGCTTTTGTTGCCCAGGCTGGAGTGCAATGGCATGATCTCGGCTCACTGCAAACCCCACCTCCCGGGTTCAACTGATTCTCCTACCTCAGCCTGACTAGTTGGAATTACAGGCGACTGCCACTGTGCCTGCCACAACGCCTGGCTAATTTTTGTATTTTTAGTAGGGATGAGGTTTTACCATGTCGGCCAGGCTGGTCTCGAGCTACTGAGCTCAATGGATCTGCCTGCCTCAGCTTCCCAAAGCCTGGCCCACATTTTTCAAATTTCAACCCATCCTGTTTCTTTCCTCCAATTGTGACAATGTTTGGTCTTTTCATTGTCTTTGGTCTTGCAGCTAAATATATATTCTATTGTGACATTAGCTTCCTTGAACAATGACTGTGGCTCTCCAAATGAGCAATTGCTATTTCACATACAACAGAAGGATCGAACTATATCAACAGGAGGTCACAGATAGGAGCTCAAAAATGTAATAATATTCATTACCTTACATATTTTCAAGTACAATAATTCAAGTTTTCACTTTCAAGTCTGGCATCTCATTGTTAAGAAAAAACATCAATTTATATTAAGTGTATTAGGTTATATATTTTCATTTTAGATATGACAGAGAACTGGAATAGAGTTGGAAAAGAATGGCAAATGTTCAAAGGGTAATGAAGGGGAGTGTGGCCTTGTAACTGCATTTATGAAAGATGCAGGAAATGAGACAGTATAAGTATGGACAGCAGAAAAGAAATGGAAGGAGGAAGAAAGCAGAGACCTATGTCAAGTCAGTTTGCAAGTTTTCAAATTCAGGCAGAAAACTATAGATTTGATATTGACTGGGGAGGTTTTATTTCTAAGATTCTACCTCCAGAATTCTCAGTTTTAATGTTACCATCTGTCTTTTATTCTTTTTTTCCTTTTTTTTTTTTTTTTTTTTTTTTTTTTTTTTTTTTTTTTTTTTTTTTTTTTTTTTTTTTTTTTTTTTTGGTCACGACAATGTGTCTTTCACCATTTCCAGGAAGTTTTTTTTTTTTTTAAAGAAAAAACGACATTGCCAATTAACTTACTACAGGTGTAATACTGATTCGTATAGCAGTGGGATGAATTTCAAGTTCTTGTTAGGTTCACTGCATCTCAAAAATGGGGAATCTTTACACAAGCCCTGTTATTGTGCAAGGTGGCTCCACAAAAAGCCACACTTCTCATCTGACAGAAGAACTGCAGGATCTTGGCAACAGTAGTTCAGACGTGAGTAAGGCGGAGAGTTAGCTTCCCTGGGTACTCTCAATGACGAAATGAAATGACACTGTCATTTCAGGAATTTGACTGAATCTTGTAAGTTAAATTACCTGGTAAACTTCAGCCTCTGACCAAGAAGTCTTTAAATCTCAACATTTTTATAAATCATTTTTTCAAGTTTATAATTTGTTTTTATAAGGCCCTTATTATTACCTCATATTTATAGATTTTTTCTTTTCATATGATATATAGCTTGGCACACAGAAAGAATCTATACTACTTAAATGATTGCTACCTCTCTTCCGCTCCCCCCCACCACACAGATATGCCCATCTCCAGCCCCCTCAAATAGACACACACACACACACACACACACACACAAACACACTCCACTCCAATGTCCTGAAGCATGTTATTCATGGTTGGGGCAATGTAGCTTACAGAATGAAAGAAGCTCTAATCTTCAGGTGTCTTCACCATAAAAAAAAATGCGTACTGTTTGCAAATGCCATGTCCAGACAAACTAACCAACCAACCATGAGCGGTTTCCCATTGCCTACAAGATAAAGTCCTAAGATCTTAGTCCTGCATTCAAATCCTTCTACAATGTGACCCTCACCTGCCTTTGAAACCATGTCTCCCAAAATCTTCTACCACATACGTAAGTACACTAAGGGCTGCAGGGCAATTTACTGGCTCACCTACCTGCCTCCTCGCACAGCCCAACTCATTTCACTCATCCTAGTTTAGTAGTCCCAATCCACAGAAATCTTTCCTGTCTCTGCAGTACAGTTTGAATCCCTCATCTTATACATCCAGTCTTATATTGTTACTCTCTTTTTATGTTTGTCTCTTGCTTCTTCAATTAAATTACGAACACCCTATAGCTGGAATCCATGCCTCTTGCTAAACCCTAACATATTACTCAGTAGTTTTATACAAGATAAACATGAAGACTGGATATGGATCTCTTATTTTCAAATGTGCATCTGGTTTTTTAATCAAAAACATATTTATAAACTTTCAGATGAGATGTAGGGTAAAGTGGTGTGAGAATGCCCCGGTTTGGGTCTCCAGTTCTGCATTGACTTTTGGTTCATTACAGAATCTCTAAGTTTCTCAGCTGAGAAAATGTATATAAACCACAATTTCTGAGATGAAAAAATAGAGTAAATAAAAATTGATTTATAATTGATTTACATATTTAGTAACATTTTTTAAATAAAACAAGTAGCAGAAATATCCAATATCATCATTAAGGCATTATTTTTAAAAGAGTATGTTGTTAACTAAAGACCAAATTAATATTCATTTAGGCTATCTTCTATATCTTCTTACAGACATAAAATGAAGTAAGATAAATAGTAGTTCTCCTAACTCAAAATAATCCAATTGCTACAGAAACACCATCTGTTAGGAATATAGAGTACTCAGTCTACTATGACTGCTTTGGCTGTTTTATTCATTTATTCATTTCACAAGTATTTATAAAATATTTAGAATCAATAAGACATTGTCTCATTTCAAAAGATATAAAATATTAAGAGAAAAAAGCACAAAATCCAAACCTTAAAATACAAGCCTAACTGAATGTGAAACTTCAAAACATGTATTCTTTCTTTCCTAAGAGAAGAAAACCAACCAATGCCTCAGGCTACCTCATGCCTCTGTAGTATGTCTTACTGACAAGTATAAAGATAATCAAGAAAAGAGGCTGAGATAAGGTGTATCACACCATACTTCAATAGGCAGTTCTTATCTTGAGGCAGTAAATTCCTAATCTGACCAAACAAGCAAGCATTATTTTTCCAGGTCATTTATCAAATGCCCATTTTCAAATCTGTTGCTACTCAGATTTCACAATCTAACCTGAATAACTGATGACCATCTTACAAGACAGGTCACTGGTATAATCTATTAATTAGCAATCACCAACTAAACTGATTATTAACATAGCACCAAACACTTAAGAGTGTATGTATCTGCATCTGTGTACATATATGTTCCCAAACGTCAGGCTCCTGTCTTAGCCAGTACAGCTACAAGTCAGACTTAATGACAAATACTGACATTGGGGTAACTCAAGAGGTCATCTTTGGAAATCCTATACTCTCAATGTCAGAGGCAGGGTGGGCACTAAGGATAAACCGCAGGCCCCAGAACTATCTGCAGCATAAAAAAAATAGTAAGTTGATTATATTACGAATTTATTGTCCTATGCCTACAAAACCTTTCAATATTTATTTATTTATTTATTTATTTTTTTGAGACAGTCTCACTCCGTCACCCAGGACAGAGTATAGTGGTGTGATTTTGGCTCATTGCAACCTCTGCCTCCTGGGTTCAAGCAATTCTCTTGCCTCAGCCTCCTGAGTAGCTGGGATTACAGGCACCCGCCATCATACCCAGCTAATTTTTGTATTTTTAGTAGAAACAGGGTTATACCATGTTGGCCAGGATGGTCTCGATCTCCTGACTTCATGATCCACCCGCCTCAGCCTCCCAAAGTGCTAGGATTACAGGAGTGAGCCACTGCACCCAGCCTCAATGTTTAATTTTTTTAAATTATTTTTTAAAACTTTACTACCAAAGAAATTCAGTTCTTCAGAACTTAAGAATTCATGTATTCTTCCACTCATTCAACCAATATTTATTGATTGTTTTATGAACTATTTTATGCAGAGGCAACTGTAAAGGTAAATTTCAGAGGCATTCTAACTGTGGCACTACCCAGAAGACACTACTAGCATGCATTCCAAAAGTTTATAATTAAGTAGGACAGAAAGACACAACTACTTGTAAGAAAGCCATAAGCTTGGGAGGCCGAGGCGGGTGGATCACGAGGTCAAGAGATCGAGACCATCCTGGTCAACATGGTGAAACCCCGTCTCCACTAAAAATACAAAA
>NW_016107331.1:3825748-3832692 GCF_001604975.1 Cebus imitator | reverse complement strand
AAAGCCATAAGCCACACAAGCAATTAAAAAGTAACTAATTTAATAGTTTTAAGGTAAGCATTGATTTCCAGTTGTTTACTACATTTCCCAAATTAATCTGTGAAGCTTTGGTTTTTCTTTTCCATTGTCAAATATCTATAACTTGATTTCTTACATTGCTTTTCGTCTTTTAACAGATGCTTTTTTTGAAAGCATAATCCTTACAGTCACATGGCTCTGAAGTACATTTCCAAAAGAGAAAATTAAACGGCTAGCTCGGTCTGAGCAAACTGATTTAAGAAAAGCCTTGGCTTTAAAAATTCGGTTTTCAGGATGTTTCAGAATGAACTCAAACAGTAAATCTGAATTGAAACTACACAATCACCTTTTTGGGTAGAACATTTGGATAGCCCTCAAACATCCTTAGATTTCATCAAACTTGCAGTAATTTATCTAATATTTATAAGTTCCACGAAGGCAGGGACTAAGTTTGTCTTATTCACTAATAGATCAAGACAGACTAGAATGGTGTATAACACAAAGTAATTTTTCAATAAATATTCATTGATTGCTATAATTTTTTTTAATTTATTTTTTTTTATTGTACTTTAGGTTCTGGAGTACATGTGCAGATCATGCAGGGTTGTTGCATAGGTACTTACATGGCAAGGTGGTTTGCGGCATCCATCCCCCCATCACCTATATCTGGCATTTCTCCCCATGTTATCCCTCCCAAAACTCCCCACCCCCTGCTGTCCCTCCCCTAGCCCCCACAACAGGCCCCAGTGTGTGATGTGTTCTCATTGTTCAACACCTGCCTATGAATGAGAACATGCAGTGTTTGATTTTCTCTTCTTGTGTCAGTTTGCTGAGAATCATGGTTTCCAGATTCATCCATGTCCCTACAAAGGACACAAACTCTTCATTTTTTTATGGCTGCATAGTATTCCATGGTGTACATGTGCCACATTTTCCTTGTCCAGTCTATTATTGATAGGCATTTGGGTTGGTTCCAGGTCTTTGCTATTGTAAACAGTGCAGCAGTGAACACATCTGTGCATGTGTCTTTATAACAGAATGATTTACAATCATTTGGATATATACCCAGTTATGGGATTGGTGGGTGAAATAGAATTTCTATTTCCATATCCTTGAGAAATTGCCACACTGTCTTCCACAATGGTTGAACTAATTTACACTCCCACCAACAGTGTAAAAGTGTTCCTACTTCTCCACATCCTCTCCAGCATCTGTTGTCCCCAGATTTTTTGATGATCGCCATTCTAACTGGCATGAAAAAAATATGGAATGCTTCACAAATTTGTGTGTCATCCTTGCACAGGGGCCATGCTGATCTTCTCTGTATGGTCCCAATTTTAGTATATATGTGCTGCTGAAGCTAGAACAACTGCTATAAATTCTTAAACACTAAGGGAACCTAATAATAATAACTTATAAGTTATTTCACATCTGTGCGAAATACCACACTATTGATCATTTATGCTTGCTGGTGCCAATTCCAGTTAACATTAAGAAAAGAAAAACATTAGAGGGGAAAAGCAATTTATGAAAGAGCAACAGTAAGCCTTCAATTTACATCATTTTCCGGTTAAAAATAACAAACCTCTGAAAGCACTTTAAATGGTTAATAAGTTTTCAGAAAACAAAACTACAATTTCTCAGTTTTCAATAGCTACCTGTGTCGTGAAATGTTTGGAGCCAACACAAAGCTTCATTGTTTGTGAACTTCTGTCAACCTAAGACATTTGCTAGTGATTTCTTCATAGAGATTTCTAAGGACTTTTGAAATTTTCATTTTTTTTTTAATTTTACTCAACTGTTAATAAAATCTATACTTCTTACAAAGCTTAGACAGGATTTCACTGAACTAGTATAAATTTAATAATGGACCAAATAAATAAGAAACAGAACCTTTTTAAAAGAAGTGGTATAGGGAATCTTTAAGCTTATTTTTTAAAAAATGTATATTACCAGTATATTACCTGCAGTGACTCTGCATTACCTGGTTAGAACTAAGACAAGATCACTAGCTTGACTAGTAAGTCAAAAACAAAATCCGATCAAATTGGCAGAGTTAATTATTAGCATGATTATCTGATGAATTTGGTCGATAAGGAACAGTAATACATACCATAAACTTTCTCTCTCTGATCATTAACAGGGGTAGGAAGAAGAACTTAGCTGAATTTATTTGACAATGATAAATCTTTCCACTTCATTTTGCCAATGCAAGCTTAATTGCAGAAGTCTGGAATAATTTTGATACATTAGGAAAAAACATTCTATTTGCATTCCTATACGTCAATGTTGATGTCTCTGTGATATAATTTGGCCAGTTTGTAGTTGTTCCATGAAGAGGAAACTAGAGAGCTAAATTTCAGAGGCATTCCTTGAAAACTGTGAAATGATAAAAAAAAAAAAAAAAAGATTTCCAGATTTGCAACACTAGACATGTCCTAACTAGCTTGAAAACTGAATGAGATTAGGCAGCACTTTCATGTAGAAGGAATAAGAAAAATATTATACTATATGGCGCTATAACTAAGAAAATGTTTATATTGAATTAATAAAATATCCTAGAAGAATTCCAAACTTGAGTCTGTTAGTCATTGCCTTGATAACTATGGGCAGGTCACATAACAATTCTGTAAAGGTTTATTTTTAAATCCATAAAAGTAGGTGGGGAAAAATTAAGACTAAGTAGTTACTGCTGGTATAAAAAAGTCACAGATTCTATAATTTACCTTACTGTGCTTTTTAAAAATGATTATATTATTTGGTAAGATAGACTAAATGCACTTTCAGGCCATTGTGAAGCACTTTTAAGTTAGTATTGGGTCAAAAAGTATTGGCCAGATTAGAAACTTTTTCTTTAGAATTTTCATTTCCAAACATCCACATGTTTCCTTTACGTTGTACCGCTTCATGTTAATTACGATTTTTCAAAATTTTCAACAAAAACCTCCTAAGGCTTTTATTTTTAAAATGACTAATTTGTATATCCTTTGGTTATTAATGCTCAAAATTAGACAATTAAAAGCTAAAGTTACTTTGAGCATCAATTTGACAAAAATAATAATAACTGGGAAATTTATGATTTATTATGAATGCATTTTTAAATGACATTTTATATTAATGAAGACTGTTTAGCTATCTTCAAATTACAGTTAACAATGATTATTAGCAATGTGTTAAGTCTTTATTTTGAACATGCTGTCTTTGTAATGTGGTCGGGACAAAGCTTTCTTAATGTCACTGTCCGCAAAACTTGTCATGCTGCAAAGAAGGAATCAGTCTCGATGTCTCTCAAAACTTCATCTTGCAAATCTAATCAGTACCACATAAAAAGTTCTTAAGTCTGTCTAATAATTATCTGCATCTCCAATACTTCCACTGTTTCTTTCTTAGATTCCTGCTATAGTTTATACATGGCCAAGCAGATAAAAATAATTCTCATTAAAATGTCTAGGAGAATTTTTCTAAAAATGGAAGTCTGATCAAGTCAGGTCCTTTTCTATTGCCTTCAAGACAAAAATAAAACTCCCTAAAGTATTTTTAAAAATGTCATTCTGTTCTGGGTCAGCTTACTTCTACAACCATACTGAATTTTGTTAGATGTACCATTCTCTCAAAATGCTTCTGGACTTTGCACATATGATCAATCTTATGCCAGAAAGAGTGTTCTGCCACCTATTACTCAACTCTCACTCACCGTTGCCTCAATGAAGATATCACTTCTGTCAGGAGGGCCTTGGTGATTCCAAAGTCTCCTCCGTGCCCACAGAGCCTAGCACCTTTCTCTACTCATATTACTGCAGTATAAAGAAGTGGTAAAGGTCACTGACTTGGAAGAATAATTGAAAAAAAAATACATAATGTGTTGAGTTCTCTTAGTAAGTAGTATACACTAGAGTTGAATATTATTGTAAAGTCTGCACAAAGTAATACCATTTAATCAAAACTACCTTTGAAAATTTCTTAAATTACTATTAAATAGAGTATTATTAAACACTGTGCTATGTATATAACTTAGTATGGTCTATATGCATAAATATTTAATAAATACCACAGTATATAGGTTCATTTAAAAACATTGTATTCTGAAAGAAAATCACTCAAGGTCTTCAATTATCTAAACATATCATCAATACAGAAAGCTTCAACTTGCTAGTTCAATGGCATCATCTAAATCTTCTGTGTATGGCATATCAGTTCCTCTGATGCTTCCTTAGTCAGATTTCTTGATAGTTCCCAATTAATTTTTCACTGTTTTCCTTCCTCTAAGACAATGGTCCCCAATCTTTTTGACATCAGGATCAGGGTTTCATGGAAGACAATTTTTCCATGGACCGGGTAAGGTTGCGGGGGATGGTTTTGTCACTGATTTGACAGGAGATGGAGCTCAGGTGGTAATTCTTGCTGGTTACTCCTCACCTACTGTTTTGTGGCTCAGTTCCTAACAGGTGACGGACCAGAACTGGTCTGCCGCTTGGGGGTTGAGGACTCCTGCTCTAAGATATGGATGCAGGCATCTTCATCTTACTTGGTTGGCTACCCAAATAGTGTTTATGATTTCCTTGTGAATAGCCCCAAATCTTTAGTTATGCATATTTGTTCATAGGTTTTTCCAACTGGTATTAACTCCTGTCAGGTTTGATTAAATCCACTGATTCTGGAACTAAATTTGTTAAGCAGAATTGAAGAATCAGCAGAACTATTTTAAAATATTTTCTTTTTCCTTTCTAAAATCTGTATTTACCTAGCAAACACAATTAAAGAAGGCAAATACAGTTTAAAAGGGTTAATGTATATATGTCACTCCACTATGATTCATAAACAGCTAGGAAGTCCAAATTTCAATCTCATAAGGTATTTTAATCTTGAAACTGGAAGTGTGGACATCAGATCATAGTATACCTCATAAAGTTATTTATCTTACTATCTCTGAAATTCATAAAATGTGCTTTTGTGCAAAATGCATTTATCTTATAAGTTAAAATGCACAGTCTTACCTTAAAGGATTGATAATTTTGAGTATCACCATTTTGTATAAAATGGACAAAAATAAGAAAAGACTACCTAAATAAAAAGAATATTTCCGATGAAGTAAATGTTTCATGTATGCACACATTTTTAAATTTATAATTCTTCCATAATAAACTGACATTTAGAAAAACGGTTGGTCATGTTGCTTGGTATATATTAGGTGCCCCCAAAAATTATTGTTTAATAAAAACAGCACTAAGAAAAATACTGAAGATTATGTAAGTAGAATATAAAAGACAGGAAACCTTTTCTAATTAAATGTAGACAAACAAAAGTAACTAAATTCTGCCTGATTTGTTAATCTATAAACATAATTTCTTTTTAAAAAGTCTGTAATTTTCATTATAAGGCCAACAATGTATTCAAAGCCTAATACATTAAACTGGAGTCGGCATTTAAAATGACCCTGTGGTGAATATTCTAGTCTTGTACAAAGGAGTATATTATTTGTAAATAATGGTTACCAGAAATCTTAGCCAAGAAATATAGTTACACAAGGGACGTTAACATAACACAGCTGGGAAAGTACAGAAGAAGAAAGAAAAAGTCTGTATTTTTGTTACTATTCAGATAGATGAATAGATTCATAGATAGATACAGATATCTATATCCATACTGGCATATCAGTTGGAAAATAAAAAACATAAATGCTATAAGTAAAAGTGAGAAGTATTACGCCTAACTTAATAGAAAATAAAAGGACAATGATAGAAAAAAATTAACTTGCAACAAACTTTGATAAATAGATTTTTATCTATAGAAAAATAAGGGTAAAAGAAACAGCGACCTTCAAGAATGAATATTTAATAGACAATAATCTATTTCTTATAGGTCATATGATTGTTGCAGAGGGAAGGAGAGGAGATTAAGAAAAAGATGTTAAGAGGACAGATGGAGGGGGAGAGTGGGAAAAGTGGGGAAAGGAGGAGAGATTGAGAAATAAATTTTTACTGAATCTTTTCTAAAATTAATCTGTATTATCTTCATTGATCAAATAAGATATTTTCAAATATCATTCAAACAATTATTTACACTATACAAAGTTGTTTTTTAGATAAATAATAACTTTTAACCTGCAAATATAAAATAGATATCAAATGAATTCTTTTTGGAAATCTAAATAAACTGATAAATTTTAACATGTATTAATTTTCAGCCAAAAAATCTTACACAATTATCAAAAAGTAATCTTTGTCTAATTTCTCCTTTATCTTTATTCATGCATTTCTATGATGACAGCAACATTATATTCCTAGGTTTCTAGTAGCTACATATTTCTATTTTGTTTATATTTTCAGACAGTAAATTATTTTAAAATCTACTAATTATAGATAATTATATTAAACATGATAGGTACAAAGGTCAATCAGGTCATATAACTCACTTCCTAGACTCTTTTCTCCAAGTCTACAGAGCAACAGTTTAATTTCAAAATCTCTTGTTCCAATAATTATAATAAAGAAAATAGAATACTTTAATGCTTTAAGCCCTGAATAGTTTTTTTTTTACTTACCAAAACACCTGTTGCTTTTTTACAACTTATTTTCATTAAATACAGAAGAACGTTGATTTTGTTACCCGAGGACATCAAAAGCTAAGAAAACAAACTTTCCTTAATAGAACCATTCTCAGAACAGTTTTCTCAACACAAGTCATTTTAACATGCTGCTCCTTCTCAGGACGGGGTTTTTATAAAGGGGTTTATGTTACTGTTCCAAGCTGGTGTGATTTATCTGTTATATGTTGTTAATATATATGCATATTTAACTTCAAAACAGTAGTATAATTAGTATGAAATATATAAAATTGATTTCAGCAAAAACCAGTTTCTAAGAAGTTAAATTTAATTCTATGCAAAACTTATGTTAACGATGGATTCAATTTTTTTTTTTTTTTTT
>NW_016107331.1:3791891-3824812 GCF_001604975.1 Cebus imitator | reverse complement strand
ACTGAACATGTGAAATAACAGGAAAATCTGACCCATAAAGAAGAAGAAATCACTAATACTTTAAGTACATAATGAGGAGAGTTTTATTTCTTTTTTCATTATATAATAGCACAATCCTTGAAATAATAGAAAAATATATTTTAAATTAGTTATGCCACTTCAATTCCAAAAACATTTTAACTTTGCACATTATTTTTAAAAGATATGCTCTAGGAGACTGCCTTCATCTGCCAAATCCCCAATATTACTTCCTCCATTCTCTATTAATTTACATTTTCTCAGTGACAGGCATGCAGCAGGGATTCTAAGTTCTGCAGAACCCTGAACAACTTTCTGCTTGTAATTAGGAATGCTGGGTAGGTCAACAAAGCTAGCACACACCTTCCTGTTTTGTCCTTCCCTTCTCTACAACATTAAAATGTGTTTCCAATTTTCCAATCTCTTGCTTCCTTTATCCTGCTGACAATGGTTTCAGGATCAATAGTCTCCCTTCTGGTGTCTCTTTCCTAGCTGTCATTCTCATTAAACGGATACACAACACTTTCCAGGGTAACTGCATGATGCACACTGCCTGTTTTGTTGGCAAGAAGTTTCTTTTAAAAGACTGAATAGTGTTCCCCCAAGATTCTTAAGTCCTAAATCTCCAGCACACCTGAGAATATGACTGTCTTTGGAAATAAGTCCTTAAAATGGGTATATAACGTTAAGTAAGGTTAAGGAGGTAGGCCCTAACCTAGTAAGTCTGATGTCTTTATAAGAGGAACACCAGGGAAATGCATGTACAGTGAAGAAAATAGCCATGTACAGTCAAGGAGAGATGTCTTAGGAGAAACCAAATCTGCCAACATCTTGATCTTTGACTTCCAGTCTCCAGAAATATGAGAAAATAAATTTCTGTTGGTAAGCCTCCGGTCTGTAGTATTTTGCTATGACAGCGCTATCAAATGAATACACGCTTGAATATATTTTCATTTGTCCTGGAGTGTTCACTCATCTTCTTCATCATTGTTAAACTAACTTGATGGCATCACTTCCATTAAAACATCATTCTCTGTCCTTGAAGTAATACAAGCATACAGTCAGAATGTTTACCAACTACTGCTACCTCTAGACTATTATTCCAGTGCTACAACAGTCTTCATAGAAAAGTTTAATTCTGAACATAAATGATACATTGAGAGAAAGAGAGAAAGAGAAGAAAAATAAGATGAAAGAAAGATATCATAATTGAAAATATAAACAGCAATGTGGTGTTATAGACATTAGTTTAAGAGCTGGTTATATATGATACCTGGTTTTGAATCCAAGTTGCCCTGCTGGCCATCTGTGTAATCTTGAGCAGGCTACTTAATCTCACTATGGATAAAAACAGAACCTACTTCATATTTTTGTAGTGAGTAAAATTTATTAACAATTGTAAAGCAGTTAGCTTGGCTAGCTATTACCAAGGGAATTGATTTTGGAGGGGATTGCTAAGGGAGTAAGTACAGGAAAGAGGGCCTTGGTGATGGGAAGGTTAAAATAGCAAGTATTGATGATATATACATTAGAAATTTGGAGGTAAATGAAGGTTAGATTCAATAACAATTTTTAAAATAAGTTGAAGCTGGGCATGGTAGTGCACACCTATAGGCCCAACAGCGACTTGGGAGGCTGAGGTAGGAGAATCACTTGAGCCCAGGAATTCAAGGATGCAGTGAACTATGGTCACACCATGACTTTCCAGCTTGGGCAACAAAGTGAGACCCTATGTAAAAAAAATAACGATAGAATAAAATGAAAATAAAATAAAATAAGTAGAGCAAGAGATAAGTACTGCTTATTTATTTTAAGATAAAGGAGAATTGTGCATGCTTATAATCTCAGAACCTAATATCTACAATCTCATATGTTTATCGAAAGTAAGAAATAGAATAATTATCAATGAAGCAAAACACTGAAAGAGATTAAGGAAATTAAAAGTGCTGAGTACAGGAACAAACAAGGGTAAGTAGTGTTTCATGCAAGGTTTGTGTCAGCTTACTCACATACACACACACACATACACAATGTGTATATGGGTGACCCTGGGGCAATATGGATTTGAACTGTGAGGATCCATTTATATGTGATTTTTTTTAAATAAAAATTACACTGAATTTGCCTGTCTCTCCTGCTTCCCCTTCCTTCTCTTCCACTTCTTCCCCCTCTGCCGCCCTGAGACAGCAAGACCCCTCCTCCTGCTCCTGCTCTTCCTCAACCCACTTAACAAGAATGCAAAGGATTCTCTTTTTGAGAATCCACCTCCACTTAATGAACAGTAAGTATATTTTCTCTTCCTTATGATTTTCTTAATAACATTTCCTTTTTTCTCTAGCTTACTTTATTGTAAGAATATATAATAGCATATAATACATAAAACACAAAATATTTGTGAATTGACTGTTTATGTTATCGGTGAGCCTCTGGTCAACAGTAGGCTATTAGTAAAGATTTGGACAAGTCAAAAGTTCTACGTGGTATTCTGATTGTGTGGGAAGTGAGCACCCCTAACCCCACGTTGTACAAAGATCAACTGTACTTGATGGAAGGTGAAATATATTCTTACTGTGGGTCTCAGTAAAAAGTTTTAAACTTTTTAATGTAGAGTATATGACATTTTTGAAAGGTGGATTTTTTTTCCCTGAAATGAGAAGAAAAAAAGCATCAGTGAACTGAGAGTAGAGAAGTACTATTTTATTTAACAAAATTAATTCATTTGCATATTATATTCATTACACAAAAGGATTTGTGTAAAACGATGTTGTGCTTCTTGAATTTCAATATAAATCACTAACATGACTGCAATGATTTAATAAATACATTAACTTAAAAATCCTACAACTAAAATTTTTATTTTCTTATTTGATTTATGTTTGTATTACTTTTTTTTTTTTTTTTTTTTTNTTTGAGACAGAGGCTCACTTTGTTGCCCTGACTGAAGTGTACTTGTATGATCTGGGCTCACTGTAGCCTTCACCTTCCTGGGTTCAATCGATTCTCATGCCTCAGCCTCCCAAGTAGCTGGCATTACAGGTGTGTGCCACCATGCCTGGCCAATTTTTGTATTTTTAGTAGAAATGGAGTTTTGCCATGTTGGCCAGACTGGTCTCAAACTCCGACCTCAAGTGATCTGCCCACCTCAGCCTCATAAATGCTGGGATTTCAGACATTAGCCACTGAACGTGGCCCTGAATTTTCAACTCAGTGAATGAATCGCTTTTACAAAGTCCAGTGGGACACTTGCAAGATGTCAATTAAATATAACCAATGGTTTTCACATACTTGTGAAAATACTTGGGTTACCTTAGAAATTCCTCGAATACAATCTTTATTCTTCCTGATACTGGTCTTAGTGGGTAAGTTTTAGACCTTTCAATATACCACGGTACTGGCTTTTCCTGGTGATCTCACTCACTTTTAAACTTCAGCTATCTTGTCCACACACAAAACAGAATCGACCTTTGTGTGTTTTGTAACTCTGGATACAGAATTCCAAGTGATTCCTGGACATTTTTTTGTGGTCCCCAAAGTAAAAGTTCAATATGTAACCATGTTACATTATTAGTTTTGACTACTATCTTTACCATCTACCTACTAGTTTTAGGTAGAAATCTAAAAGTCAGAATGCCTCCATTCATAATAATAAGCAAATAATTAAGTTTTGTCAATTCTATTTCCAAATAGTTCTCAGCTTTCCCCTCTATCTCTGAGGACACTGTTTTAGTTCAGATCATCACTTCTCTCTTGTTTTAATCCAATATCCTTTTTAATTTATCTCTGCCTTTGGGTCTTCTCTCTCTACTCATTCTCCACACTTCAGTCTGAGTTACCTTTCTAAAATGTCAGTTTAATTTTAATACTCTGAGGCTTTCAATCCAGCTTATTTCTCACCACTCTGCCACACAGACTCTGAGTCAGTCACAGAGCCTCTCCCCCTTCCTTGAATATGTTCTGTTCTTTTGCATTCATTTATTGAGTCAGGGTCTCACTCTGTCACCCAGCCTGAAGTGCAGTGGCAAGATCATGGCTAACTGCAGCTTTGAGCTCCTGGGCTCAAGTGATCCTCCTGCCTTACCTTCCTGAGTAGCTGGGACTACAAGTGCATGCCACCACTCTCAGCTAAAGCGCTTTTTTTTTCCCCCCTGTAGAGTCAGGGTCTCAGTATGTTGCCCAGTCTTGAACTCCTGGCCTCAATCAATCCTCCTGCCTCAGCCTCCCAAAGTGCTGGGATTAAGGTATGCATCACCACACCTGTCACTGTTCTTTTACTTTAAAACAAAAAGAAAAATCTTTATGCCTTTTCATATCTTATTCTCTCTACCTGGAATGTCCTGTGCTGCCCTCTTGACCTGCTCACTTTAGCTCTCCTGCTCACTTCTTAATATATAGTTGCAGCATAATCTTCTCTATAAATCATAGGTAAAGAGTCATTTCTTCCTCTTTTTCTTCACTGCACTTTCTGTGAAGCAGTTAAACATTCATTCATTAATCATTTATACATTTAACGTATATTAAGTACCATCTATGACCGAAGCACCATATTAACACTTGCAACTTTGCACTGCAACTAATTGTTTAGATTTGTTTATATCAGGCTCAACACCTAATAGGCATTTAAGAAATGTTAGAGTACGTAAATTGATGCTTTCTAGCACAGTATTTTCTTCTACCCTGCAATTATCTCTATTCTCCCCAGCAAAATTTAAAATTCTGTGAGAAGAGAATCATTAGGCATTTAATTATTAATGACACAGTCTAGTGTGAACAGGAATTAAACATATTTTCTAAAGAGATACCAGCTTACTTAGGAGCTGCCTGAAACTTAGCACCCATTTGTGGTCTTCTAGCAGCTAACTGTTTCTTAAAGGAAAGGCTGACATTACTTTGCCTAGTTCTTTATACTTCAAAAATTCTCTTAAAAATCTTTATATTTTCGGTGACAATGATTTAAGTTTTTGTTACTGATAAACCTGAAGTCCACTTAGCTAAAAAGAAAAGCATACAACCTTATTTCTTTTATGAAAAATAAAATGATTCAGAGAAAGATGAAATGTCATCAGAAAAATCTCATATACAGTTCTCTCTCTATATGAATTATTGGTTTGTATCTTAGTAATTATTAGTGTTTATATGTATTTTTGTCTCATTCTTTAATATTTATTTTTGTCTTATTTAAAATTAGGCTGCAAGCTAGAGGATTCGCTCAGGACAGAGCTTGTGCACATTTAGTAACATCTACTGAGCCAGATAAACACTAAAATAATTAGAATACAGCAGCTTTGTCCAAATTTTGAAGACCCCCAGGGGTGTGAAGGCTCATTGTTTCTCCCAACAACTAACATTTATCTGAAGCCTAATGAATCTTTTCCCAAAATCAAAAGCATTCATTAAGGAGGCAAGATCTCATTTTCTGAGGACTGCCACTAGTAAGGTAATAAGGTAAATCATACTTACATTATCCTGTGATATAGGAGAAATGTTCTAGCTCAGGCCAGATGACTTCGTAACCATCATAAGTTTCTCTTTGACTACATTTCTAGATTATCCTTCCTGATGGGCAGAATTATTGAATACTGTAAGGCCTCTCAAAAATCAGATGGAAGAAGCTGGGCATGATAGAGTACATTTGTAGTGGGGAGGTTTAGGTGGGAGGATGCATGAACCCAGGAGTTCAAGGCTGTAGTGTGCTAACTTACGATATCTTCACAGATTCTTTTTTCTCTTATTGAGTTGTTTGAGCTCTTTAAATATTCTGGTTATTAGTCCCTTGTTGGGTAATTTGCAAATATTTGATCCCATTCTGTGGGTTGTTCTCTTCACTTTGTTGATTTTTTTCCTTTGCTGTTCAGAAGCTTTTTAGCTTGATGTGATCCCATTTGTCCATTTTTACTGTGCTAGCCTGTGCTTTTGAGGTCTTAATCCAAATAATCTTTGCCCAGACAAATGTCCTGAATCACTCCCTCAATGTTTTCTTTAGTAGTTTCATAGTTTGAGATCTTACAATTAGGTCTTTAATCCATTTTTATTTGATTTTTGTATATGGTGAGATATAGGTTTCTAGTTTCATTCTTCTGCATAAACATGTCCAATTTTCCCAGCACTAAAGAGACCGTCCTTTTCCCAAGGTATGCTCTTGGTGACTTTTTCAAAAGTGAGCTCACTGTAAATGCATGAATTTATTTCTGGGTTCTCTATTCTGTTCCAGTGGCTTCTGTGTCTGTTTTTATGACAGAACCATGCTGTTTTGGTTACTACAACTTTGTGGTATAATTTGAAATCAGGTAATGTGATGCCTCCAGTTTTGTTCTTTTTGCTCAGGATTCCTTTAGCTATGATAGTCTTTTGCGGTTTCATATACATTTTAGGATTATTTTTTCTATTTCTGTGAATAATGTCATTGGTATTTTGATAGGGATTACACTGAATCTGTAGATTGCTTTGGGTGTATGGTCATTTTAACAATATTGATTCTCCCAAGTCATTAACATGAATATCTTTCCATTGTAAGGTAGTTCTATTTAGATTTTTGAGGGACATCCCTATTGTTCTCTCATAGTGGCTGTACTAACTTACATTTCCACCAAGATTACACAGGGTTCTCCTTTCTCCACATCCTCACCAGCATCAGTAATTGCCTTTTTGAAAAAAGCCATTTTAACTGGGGTGAGATGATCTCATTGTAGTAGGAACCTTTAATTTCTTTCCTCAATGTTTTATATTCTTATTGTAGAGATCTTTCACTTCTTCGGTTAGGTTTATTCCTAGGCATTTTATTTTATTTGTACCTATCTTAAGTGGAATTCCTTTTAGGGTTTCTTTTTTAGTTCCTTCACTGTTGACATATAAATATATTACTGATTTTTGCATGTTAATTATGTATCTTGCAAATTTCCTGAATTTATCAGTTCTAATAGTTTTTTTGGTACCATCTACAAGTTTTTCTAAATGTAAACTCATACCCCCTGCAAACAAGGCTAATTTAACTTCTTCCTTTCCAGTTTGTATGTCCTTAATTTCTTTCCCTTGCCTAATTGCTCTGTCTAGGACTCCCTTACCAGGAATAAACACTGTGAAGAAAAGTCATAAAAGTGGGGCATCCTTTTTTGTTCCAGATCTTACAGAAAAGGCTTTTAGTTTTTTCCCGTACAGTATAATACCAGCTGTGGGTTTGTCATACATAACCTTTTTCATGTTAAGGTATATTCCTTCTATATCTAGTTTGTTGACTTTTTTTTATTATAATGAAAAGATATTGAATTTTATTAAATGCTTTGTTGGCATCTATTGATTACATGATGTTTGGCAATTTTTGTTGATGTAATGTACCACACTTATTGATTTGCATATGTTGAAACATCGTTGCATCCCTGAGAACAGTTGTGCTTTTTCATTTTTATTTTTCAGACAGGATCTTGTTCTGTCACCTAGGCTGGAGTATAGTGGCGCCATCTGGGCTCACTGCAACCTCTACCTCGTGGGCTCAAGTGATCTTCCCTCCTCAGCCACCCAAGTAGTTGATACTACAGGCACATGCCACCATGCCCAGTTAACTTTTGTACTTTTTGTAGAGATGGGTTTTCATCATGTTGCCTAGTCTGGTCTCAAACTCCTGGGCTCAAATGATTCATCTGCCTTGGCCTTCCAAAATGCTGGGATTATAGGTGTGAGTCAACCACGCCCAGCCAACAGTAGTACTTTTTACCATTGACAATGCCAACACCAGTAAAAACAATATTAATATTAATGCTATAGAAGCTAATGTTTACTGAGTATGTGATAGATACCATATTAAATTATATGTATATTTAATAATATATAATATTATATATCATATACAAATATATCTATTTGAAGAGGATTAAATTTCAACCCCTTTAAACCTATAGTCTCTATTTTATAATTGAGACAACTAAGGCTCAAAAAATTTTTTAAATGTCAAATCACATACCTTTAGTGAAGTCAGACTCCAAAGCCTGAGATTAATATAATATAGTCCCCCAACCCGTTAGCAATACAAATAAGGTAAATCATACATTATCCTGTGACATAGGAGAAATGGTCTAACTTAAGCTAGATGACTTCATAATCATCCTAAGTTTCCCTTTGATTACATTTCTAGATTATCCTTCCTGATGGGCAGAATTACTGAATATCATAAGTGATCTCAAAAATCAGATAGAAGAAGCTGGGCATAATAAAGTACATCTGTAGTAGGGAGGTTAAGTGGGAGGACTGCAGAACCCAGGAGTTCGAGGCTGTACTGTGCTATGATTGTACCTGTAACTAGCCACTGCACTCCAGCCTGGGCAACATAGTGAGACCTCATGTCTAAAATTAAACAAATGAGTGAGTGAATGAATGAATAAATAAGTAAATAAATAAGAAAGCATATTATGAAAAATCAGATGGAAGAACATAAAGCTTGTGATTTCAGAAGTAAGCCACTTACACACTTCCATTCAAAATTACTGGTATGGCAATAGGTGGAGGAAAACTTAGGAACATACTTCTATCAGACAGCATTGCACATTTACCTCCTGGCACATTGTGGACTTCCACTGACCTCATGATAAAACAAAAGGTAGCCCTTAAATATGCTGGAAAACTGTAAATGTAGAGCTGATTCCCTACTGTAAATTTGCAGATTACATAATTTTCTCCTTAAATTTCACAGATTAGAAAAATGAGATTTAGAGATGTTCATTAAAAATGCCTTTGTTTGTGAGCAAAGGTATTGGTAGAACAACTAAACCCTAGATCTCCATAATGCTGTAAATAACTGTGCTGCATATCATTCAGTGATTACTGTTGATAGCCAAAATTCTTCTTTTTTCTTTTTTTGAGATGGATTCTTGCTCTGTTGCCCAGGCTGAGTGCAGTGGTGTGATCTTGGCTTATTGTAACCTCCACCTCCCAGGTTCAAGATATTCTTCTTCCTCAGCCTCCTGAGTAGCTGGGACTACAGGCACACACCATCATGCCCAGCTAACTTTTTTTTTTTTTTTTTTTGCATTTTTAATAGAGATGGGGTTTCACCATGTTGGTCAGACTAGTCTTGAACTCCTGACCTCAGGCGATCCACCTGCCTAAGCCTCCCAAAGTGCTGGGATTGCAGGCATGAGCCACTACGCCTGGCCTAGAAATCTTTTATATATGGAAGTTCTAGAAGAAAGGTTTCTGCACTCTATATATATATATATATATATATATAAATCCAAGAGAGGTCTGTCCTTTTTCTGGAGAAGAATGTGTTCCCCCAACAAGGCAGAAAGTAAGGAAACGATCAACACATATTAAAGTAACTCTTCAAAAGTGATATAGTTGGTTATTAACATCAGCAAACTTCTCTAGGGTGCCTAAAGGTGAGGAAGAATAGAAAAGGTGCTTATATTCTCTCTGGATTCACTTCCAAAATAAAGTCACAATCAAGGGTACTTCCATTTGCCTATTGCACAGTCAGATACAGAAGGTTATCCATTCAAAGCTGGAGAAATAAGTAGGATTTTTATTGACATCAAACTTATTAAACAATGAAAGTTCTTACAGATTGATACTTTCTGTGCATCCAGCTGATTTTTAAATGATGACTGCATTACTATTCATTTTCCCATATGACAAATGGCAACTCAGTTTTTAGCTTCAATATTCTTTACATTAACTCTTGTCAGTTCACCCATATAAAATAGTTAAGATCTATTTAACAACCAAGCCTGGTTATTAATTAAAGGTAAAAGAGCACGAATAACAGAGTGGGTAATTAAATAGCATGGGCTTTCTTGTCAGTCATAAATGAGTTCAAATTATGGCCATTCCTCTTGTTAGCTGTGTAACCTTGCACGAATTACTTAACGTTTCTTGAAATGAGAACCATAAAGGCCTAATATTGCTTGTAGTCAAGATGAAATGAAATAAATTATATAAAGCAACTAGCTGCACAGAATCCCACAAACAGCAGCATAAAGTCAATGTTAATTCACTTTCCCATTATTTTTTTGACCAGAAATTTATAAGACTCAATAACCTTGCTCTTGAACAAGATTTGATGAAAATGATCCTAGTCTTCCTAATTTAGATATTCTTTTGGAAGGGAGATAGGAGAATATCTCGATGAATTTGGGCGAAATTTCACCGTATTTAGTTCTCCACCAAAAATTAAATAAGCAGTTTCAGATGAAAGTCTCAATGCTCTAATGCCTAGTCTTTTCTTGGTCTGAAAACTGCATGACAGCTGTGCGCCTACTATTGAATTTTTTTTGTTTTAAGCAATAGTTTTCCTAAAGACCTTTATGGAGCAGTCTCAGAAAGAATTTTTTATAAATCTTTTATGGAAGCATTAGGACAATTTGTTTGATGAAAACTGTTGGCTACTCTTTAAAGTTGTTAAGTATAAAGAACTGTGCTGATGATGCAAAGCAAAAGTGGTTTTATCCTTTTTCTCAAGGAGTTCACAATCACGCCAGTACACAACTAACTAAAAGGGCGGCTTTGTGGAACTTTATACAATTTATCAGGAATTAAGAAAATTATTTGTAAAAGGTGATTCTGGTGAAAAGACTAATGTAGAATATTGTGGCTGTTCATCTTTATGAAAATATTTTATAGAGACACAATTACTTTGTACTCTGGCTTTTAAAATATGGTTCCATGTAAAGAGAAGAATAATGAGGAACACAAATTTTCTTTGGAGTAATGTCCAACAAAACAGATTTAAACCAGGCTGACCTGAGATTAGAGGCATGTATTTTGCAGGGAAGGCCATTAAAAACACCGTATTACACATTATTAAGTCCAATAGCAGAGGGGATTGTGAGTCATTTAAACTGTAACAAATGACGAATCCATAGAAGGGGATCCCACTGGCAGTTTATAATCAATCACAGTCAATGAATCAGTGAGTAAGGGGCACACCAGCCAAAGAACAGAGAATGAATGGAGCCTTTTCAGGCTAATTTGGATATAACGCAATGTTTAAATAAGTGTTATGAAGGTTGGAGACAAACAACTAGCATAAACCATACTTTATCCTTCTGAAACAGGTAGGAAATTGTGCCAAACAAGTCATAACTGCTGAGCTTTGTTTAGCAATGTGACAGTGCTAAAATAAACTCTTAGGTAGTCCTGATGTTATGCCAGATTTATTAAGAGTCCAAATTTGTCAACATTTTACTAATGGTATTTAAACACAGCAGATAAAATGATTTTAAAAGAATCATTCAACTTAAACTGCATTTACTGTATTTGTCTCAACTATTCAATTGTACTCCAAAGCATTCATTTACCACGTGATAAACAAACATTAAAAATCCTACTGTGTGCACAGCACTGGGCTTGCTGATACGGAATTAACACTAAATAAACTCAACTGCCTTTTAGAACACAGAAAACAAAAAATATGGATATGGGAAACCCAGAAAACCGAATCTAAAAGTTCTTCAGGATCTTTAAATTCCTACTTTAATGAGTAACATTGGTAACAATACTAGT
The DNA here is from genome assembly GCF_001604975.1 of Cebus imitator. Classification (NCBI taxonomy): domain Eukaryota; kingdom Metazoa; phylum Chordata; class Mammalia; order Primates; family Cebidae; genus Cebus; species Cebus imitator. The sequence continues at coordinate 3,813,307 of NW_016107331.1, read as the reverse complement.
CTGTGTGCTCCATAGGATGCAAATGCTTTCACATACATACAGCTTCCAGAATCCCTGCCTGAAATACAGGTAAAGGATGAGTATCATTTTTCATAAAGGGAAGATTAGACATGAGCTCTCGGCTTACAGTCTAAATCTTTTCCATTAAAATAAGCTATGCTGCCTCTCCATATAGACATGTATTTTATTTTATGTATTTTATTTTCACAATGCTGACACTGAAATTAGAAGTACGACTCCACTTTCAGTGGGCTGTTATCATTTATGTGAGTTTTAAACAAGCAGAGAGCAACCCTATGCGAAAAAATGAAATCTTATAAGAGGGTAATTTTTCCTGTTTAGAATTACAAAGAACTAGTAGTTCAAGAGATGTCACATTTTTCTTCTACAAGAGAACACAGATTTAGTTCTTAAAGTTTTTAATTTTTGGTCCCCACACAAGCATGAAATGAATAGAGAGATGTTAATATAAGTGGCAGCATCTTCATTTATGTTTGCAATTCAGTGCATTTTTTATTCTGAGTTGCCAAGGGATCTAGGTGACAATCATATTCTTTGTAACATACGCTATAAGAATGCGGCTTTGAATATAAATGCTTTCCAACTGACAGCATGTCTATAGGAAGCTCTCCATGTAACTATCAGATGCCATTTTTGTTTATTCTAAGTTTTCAAAAAGGCATATAGGAAAGGCTATCATTTAAAAAAAATAAAATTTAAAAAGAAATAATTCATTATTTATGATCTCCTTTGTAATAGAAATCATAACTATATCATACACATCATGCCTTAAAGAAATTAAGTACATGAGTGTGGATTCCAGTGGTGGCAAAGTCTAATTTTATTTCACTTTGAAAAATTATATGATAATATAGCAGAGAAAGAATGCCTGTGGATGTTTGATATGTCGTTAAAAAATCTTGAAAACAACCTTCAGATTTTTCAAAAAGAAGGTCACATTAGTTAATCTTTGAAATTTGTTTCTTAATAAGAAAGTGGCAAAAGTTTGTTAGGGGACGTAAAATTGCTTATCATCTTTTAAATCTCTTATAACTTGATACCATTAAAATTGTTACAGTAAAATATATTACCTAACTTCAGAATTTTGCAAATCAAGCGTGCTGCAAAGGTTACTATGGAAGAGAATAACCAATAAAAAGAAAAGCCAAAAAAGACATAAAAGATAAATGCACAGAGAAATGGAAAGGGGCCTCTATTTCAGTAGACACTGTTTATTAAAGATGCAATTTAATATCAACAAAATTAATTTTAGTATAGAAGCACAAATTAAAAAGTAAAATATATCAAATATTATTTTGTACTTTAATTTTCAATAATCTCACGATCTGTTGAAAATAAATTAACTTTCTAATAATGCAAACATTCAACTATGGAAAATGGTGCATGCAGTATTTAATGAGACTAAAACTGCAAATTAACTACCATATTAAAGACTGAACAGTTTAGAATGAACCTGCTTAATTTTTATTAACTCAGTGTTTTCCAAATGTATTTGGTCATCTTTAGCAAACAAAACAAAACAAAACAAATTTTAAACGTTTTTGTCTCCTGGAATAAAGTTTTAGTGGAATGAGCATAATTTTTCAAGATTATTTCTCTAGTTCAAATTTATCTTCCTATTTCTATGGAATTTTAACCTTTTTTTTTTTCCCAAAAGTAAGAACCACGGGAAACGTATTCAGAGCAGGGTAGATAGCATCTTCTTCAGAATCCATCATTAGCCTTTAAGTTAACAATACTAGATACCATCCCTGATCCTCCAGTACCGCTGTCACTGTTACTGGCCACAGAAATTTTAATAATCTTGGGATTGCCAAGGTGATAGATTGTGGAAAGAGTTTAGGCTGACTTGCATCACCTTGGTTAATGTATCTTGTAGTCACCATAATATATGCCATCACAATGCCTGAGAGGATCATGGGCATATATCAATGCCCCAAAACTCAAGTCCAGCTCACACAATAATTTTTGTTTTGTTCATATTGCAAACCATTTCCAGTTCCTTGCCAATACAGCAAAAACTACCTCCAATAACAAGTAGTGGAATTTTACATCAAGAGAGGTGGAAAGTCTATCACATTCCAATGCTAGAGTTGTTTCTGTTCATTTTAATCATCTTCTGGTGGGAGTTAGTTATGATGCCAACTTGCATTCAGCAAGTCTCCAAATGAAACTGGGTCCTGTTTTTCTGCACCACAGTAACTGTAAATATTAGGTTGAAACACATGATATTGCCAATATTTGGCCATTATTAACACACAGAGATTCTATATTGCAGATATAGGGATTGTAAGGAATATTACCTCTGATTACTTCTTAATTGAAAAAGGAGACAGTACAATGTTTAAAATAAAAGAGAAAGCAGGATAACACTAAGGGTCTTATGAATGAAAATGTTACCAAAACTGGTGAAGCAAGCTTGTACTTGAAATCAGCATCCAGTACACTCCAACTCAGTTTAGAATAAAATGGAATAATTCTTTTCTTAGTGAATAAAATTTACCACCAAGGTTTACACGTTGCATGTATCTATCAGATGCTATTTTTGTTTAAGTGCAAATAAAGAAACACAACAAACAGTCTTCAAAATAATGTTTTGAAACCTGGGTGCCCATTGTAAATGGATACTCGTTAATTACTGGCTATAAAAATCTTACATGTGAACTCAAATTTTTCATCAACTGAGCAGTACTGAACTTATAATAGTAATTCTTGAAAATATTCATTCTCTTTCAAGTGTTGGCTTAGAGATCTAAATCTACCTCATTAAAACATTTACACAAGTGGGACCCTAGAAAGAAACTCTGGAGAGGCAAGAATACATGGTTTTTGCTGCAAGTAATTCATAATCTAGATGCCTTATCTGAAAGTAGTATCACAACGTGAAAATTCAATTTGAAATCAAAGTTTAGTCTACCACATACATTCAAAGTTATGAACAAACGAATTTACTTTTTCGTAAAGATTGTAGTATGTTATTTATATTGTCACAGGTTGAAAGCTAAAGAACATTTTAATGAATAAAGGAAATGCATAGTTTTAAAACATAGATACCTAGTTTCTTTCCTAAGAAATTATTTGGTTAATCAACAATTTTCCAAGCATGACACTGGTTCAGAAAATAAAACTTTTTCAGGGAATTACTCTTGGTTTTGCTGTTTTCACAAACCAAAGGGTTTGCGATAATTCTTTAGAAATCCCTGAGACGAAGTCTGTATAAACCTATGATGAATATGATGCCTGAAGAATGTCTGCAGTGTTGCATTTTTTTCCTTATAACAGAAAAAGCCTGAGTAGAACAGAATAGAAAAAGAGCCTGAGTACAGGATGACATTATAGAGATAATGAATTATCCAACTCTGGAAATCCTTTATGTTCAAACTTGTTATGTGAGATAATAAAATCTTTATTTTACCTATAATCGAGTCTTAGTTACCTGCAGCTGAAATAATGCCAACTTGAAAACAAGCTAACAACTACCTTTAGACAATCTTGAAAATGGATTTCATAAAGCAGAGTGTTAACCAGTAAAAATCATGTAGATAACTTCAGACAACTTGTTCCTAATGATATCGATAGTTTATTATAGTCCTATTTAGTATATGACTAAAACATGCTCAACACTAGTTTGGGTACTTTTGTATATGCCAAAATGTATGACCAATGCAGTAATGTACTTTCAAGGTATAGTACATAATCTTCTGTCAGTAAACAATATGGGGCATAGATATAAATTGTATTCACTAAATTTAAGTAATTTAAAAAATGACTGCATTCCTATTACTTTCAAGATACTGAATGAACTAGGTGTAGTGAGGGAATACTACCTTCAAGTAGCTGACAACGGAGTAGAGAGAAACACATTTACACAGTAGATAAAAATACATCCCTGACTTACAATGTAAAAGGAAAATGGGTAAAGAACAAAAACTAAGAATTTTAATAAAGTACATCACCAGAAAATATTTAGGCTAAAGCACAGAGAGCTAAAGGATAATTGAAATTATGCACAAGAACATGAGAAAAACTCTAATGCAGGGAAAAGTGAAAAACTCTAATACAGGGAAAAGTCTAACATACATGTAATTAAATTCCCAGAAAAGGAAAAGACAAAGAACAGGATAGAATCAATATTTGAAAAAATACTGACCAGTGATTTTCTAAAGCTGAGAAAAGACACCAAGCCAGAGTAACGTCAGGAACATGGTGGAATAGGAAGCTCCTGATTCATGATGCGCCAAATAAATATCTATCCACAGATCAGTTGCCTCTGAAAGGAAGTCAGGGACCAACTGAACGACTTTCAGCCTACTGAGCAACTGAGAAAACATCCACATTTAATGAATAGAAAAAGCTGAGATACACTCAGACACAAATTCCATCCCAGGCAGTGTACCGTAAAACTGGGAAAGAAATCCCCAACATCCAGTTTCTCCTTTTAGAGAGGAGAATCCGGATCCCATATAGAGGGCCCTAATCCTAAATTTCCCCATAGTTTGACTTTAAATTCACCGACTATGAGAGGGGAGGGGAGTGGACCTATGTATCTAGAAAGACTCCTATATGTAATGGAAAAAGCTGTAGCTTTATTTGGATACCCAAGCACTTCCAGGGACTTGAAACCCCATAGGGCAGTATGGAAAAAGGACTTAAAAAGAAAAGTGTAATGCTCTCATTCCACCCTCCCTCCAGCCCCAGAGGGGTTTATGAAACATAACTTCAGGGTCTACCTACTAACCTGGTTTCTGACTAACTTAATATCAATGAGTTAATGGGAAAGTAAATTAATAAAGTGCTGCCAGCCTAGGAAGCGTCTGCACTCACACCAAGCACCTTACAAGAAGCAGCTCTTACAGCATCCACCTAAGGAGCTGCATCCTAAATCTCCTAGCTCCAAAAGCAGAGAGGACTGGCACAAATATCTCTCTAGATCACAGTAAAAAGAGCATTTTTAAGTGGGCACACAAGCACCTCCAGGGATGTCATCCCCCTGGAGTGCTGCAAAGAAGAGGCTTAAAAAATACAGATCCCTGTTTATCCCCAGAAGAAGTTTAGGACACACATTAAAAGCCCCAGTTTGTAGAGCTATCTGCAGAAGGACTCCATCCTAAACTTACTATCTCTGAGAACAGAAGGCATATAAGAGTCTCCCTTGACCAAGAAAAAAAGAGACGATTTTTAACAGGCATTTAAACATTTACACGGCCTACATTCACTCAGGGCGGTGCAGAAAAGGGGCAGGAAAATGCAGCTCTCACTATTTCTTCAGAAGAGTCTTAGGACACACATCTCCAGTGGCTAAGTGATAACCTGGTTTCCAACGAACTTACACTAGGAAATTAACAGGGAAAATAATAATTGCCCTTTGGAAGCTGAAATCAGACTTCAGCACTTCATGCAACATTCCCCCAGCTCACTCCAGAGATAAATCCAGGCCTATCCATTTTTGTTTCTGGAAGAAATTTGGCCATCCGCCAAGCTCCATAACCTCCATAGCTCCTACTTAAGGGACTATGTCCTTAACAACTTAGCTCTGAACGTCAAGGGGGCTTTGTGATCCTGAGTAACCAGAGAACACAGAAAACAAGCAGGTGGAGATATAACAAGTCCACTTTCAGCGGCTATCCCTTTAGGATCAAAAGGTACAGCATGAACATGAGAAAAGGCATTTTCCATAGTTCCTCTCCCTGTATCAGTATAGAAAAAGTGAAAAATAAATGCCCATACCCAGACGCATCATGAAGATAAAAAGAATTGGACACACATTCAATACCCCAACCATTCCAGCTACGTCTTAAGAGTTTGGCTCCTATTATATTGGTCTCCAGGTGATGACCAGACAAGGCACATATTATGCCTGAGGGGCTCACCAAAAACAGTGATAACAGTAAGGACAAACACAAAGGTTTTAGAGGAACCTTAAAATCTCTGGCCAAGCAGGTTCATGAAAACATTCTTATTTACAAGACTAATCTAACAAGAAGGAGAGAGGTAGTTGTCTTATTGAATGTGCAGAAATCAACACAGACATTCCAGGAGAATGAAGAAACAAGAAAATATATCCCAAACAAAAGAATAGGATAAATCTCCAGAACGTAGACTTATACTAAATAAAGTAGTGTTTTGTGATTTATCTGACAGGGAATTCAAAACAATGGTTGTGAGATGCTCATAGAAGCCAAAATAGTAATGTAAGAACAAGCTGAGGACTTCAATGAAGACAGAAAGTTTTTTTTTTTTTTAAGTGCCAAATGGAAATCATAGATCTGAAGAGTGCTACATCTGAACTGAATAACTCAACAGAGGAATTCAACAATTAAGAGGTGATAAAAACTTTCTCAGACAAACAAAAGCTGAGAGAGTTTACCACCACTGGACTAGCATTACAAAAAAAGCTAACGATGTTCTTTAAGCTTAAGAAAGAGGATACTAATTAGTAACTTAAAAACATATGAAAGTCGAAACTTCACTGGTAAAATTAAGTACAATGACAAATCCAAAAAACTCTAATACTATAGCGCAGGTGGATTAATCAATTGTATCTCCAGTATAAAGGTCAAAAGCCAAAGCTATTAAAAACAACTAAAGCTACAGTGATTTTCTAAGGGATGCATATTATAAAAACATATAAAGTGTGACATCAAAAACATAAAACATATAAAGAGGGAGAGCAACAGTGTACTTTGTGTATGTAATCAAAATTAAGCTGCTATCAGCTTAAAGTAAGCTGTTAGAAGTATAAGATGCTTTATATAAATCTCAGGGTAATCACAAAGCAAAAGGCTATAATAAATATACAAAAGAGAAATAGAAAAGAATAAAAGCATTCTAAGATAAAAGCTGTCAAAGCATAAAGGAAGAACAGAACAAATCATCCACAAAAAAACAAACTAGAAAACAATGAACAAAATTGTAGAAATAACTTTATACCTATCAACAATAATCTACAATATAAATAGATTAAATTCTCCAATTAAAAGACATAGAATGGCTAAATGGAATTTAAAAAACAAACAAGCAAGACCCAAATATATGCTACCTACAATAGACTCACTTCATCTGTAAGGTCACACAGACTGAAAGTAGATAGATGAAAAAAAGACATTCCATTCAAAAACAGGAGCAAAATAGTTATATCAGATAAAATAGATTTTAGGTTAAAAAAACTGCAAAAAGCAACAATGAAGGTAAATAATGATAAAAAGTAAACAATGAAGGTAAATAATGATTAAGTCAATTCAGCAAGAGAATATAACAATTGTTATATCTGTACCCAACACCAGAGCACCCAAATATATAGAGCAAATATTAATAGACTCAAAAAGAGATTGAATACTCCTTTGAATAGAAAGGAATAGAATTGTATCCTGAAAAGGTTAGATGACAACATGATAATAGGGGACTTAAAAACCCCACTTTCAAAAATAGACCAATAACCAAAACACAGTAACATCTGAGCTAAACTACATTCTAGACCAAATGGACTTGACATTATAGAACATTTCATCCAATAGCTGCAGAATACACATTCTTATCATCAGAACATGGAATATTTTTCAGGATAGATGATATGTTAGACCACAAAACAAGTCTCAACAAATTTTTCAAAACAAAAATCATCAGCCGGGCATGGTGGCTCACACCTGTAATCTGAGCACTTTGGAAGGCCAAGGCAGGTAGACTGCTTGAAGTTAGGAGTTTGAGACCAGCCTAAGCAACATGGTAAAATCCCATCTCTATAAAAAATACAAAAATTAGCCAGGTGTGCTGGCAGACACCTGTAGTCCCAGCTGCTTGGGGGGCTGAGGTGGGAAGATCACTTGAGCCAGGGAAGTCAAGGCTGCGGTGAGCTGTGAACACACCACTCCATTCAAGCCTGGGTGATAAAGTCAGACCCTATCTCAAAACAGAACAAAAAATACAAAAAAAANAAAAAAAAAAAAAAAAAAAAAAAAAAAAAAAAAAAAAAAAAAAAAAAACCACCTAAAATCATATCAAGTATATTTTTTGACCACAATGAAACAAAATCAGAAATTAATAACAAGAAAAACTCTGTAAACTGAACAAATGCATGAAAATTAAGCAACGTGTTCCTGAATTTGGTCAATGAAGAAATTAAGAAGAAAATGAAGGTTTTCCAGGCTGATGAAAAAGAATCCCACATAAAAACACATATGAACAAAAAGGGATAATGTGCAAGGTAAAAGGTAAAGAGGTGGACAGATATACAAAATACTGACTATCCGAACTACAATAACAATGTTTTATGAGGCCTAAAAATATAAGGCAAATTTAAATACATGCTAACAATAATGCACTGAAGTGTTGTTTAAAAAAATGTGAAAGTGAAAATTTATATTAGACTAATAATCAAGGGTATGTTGCCATATGTAGAATAACCACTAAAACAAAAACATAATAATGTACAAGAAATAAGTTAATAAAGGGAGAAAGTTGGAATGATTACAATAAAGAACAAATAGAATCTTAGTGAATCTAACCCTAAATATATAATTAACATCACGAACTATAAATGGAATAAACACTTCAATCAAAAGACAAAGATTATCAGATTTAAAAAATGACTATGGCTGGGCATGGTGGCTCACGCCTGTAATCCCAGCACTTTGGGAAGCCGAGGCAGGCAGATCACCTGAGGCAGGGAGTTCGAGACCAGCCTGACCAACATGGAGAAACACTGTCTCTACTAAAAATAAAAAAAATTAGTCAGGCATGGTGGCGCATGCCTGTAATCCCAGCTCCTGGGAAGGTTGAGACAAGAGAATTGCTTGACCTGGGAGGTAGAGATTGCAGTGAGCTGAGATTGCGATATTGCACTACAGCCTGGGCAACAAGAACAAAACTCCATCTCAAAAACAAACAAACAAAAAAAACTATACGATATTGACACAAAGACTGATCTTAAATATACAAAATATTCTAAATTTATATCTACTAAATAATATATTAATAGTATATGTCTACATTTAAAACTAAATCTATTATTTTAATGTCTAAATGAACATTTAATATTGTTAAATAATCAATATTAATTAAATTTATTCCATTAGGAAGAGAAAGAAATCATATATTCCACCTCTTCTAAGGAGCTCTAAATTATTTTATTAAAATGAAGTCATTGAATATAATAGAATTTAAAATATAAAATCACACTCAACTCTAGGATTTTAATAAATTAGAGTGTTCTATTTCAATAAACATAAAGAACTCTAGGATAGGAGGGCTCTCACAGATGACCTCTGTAATCAAACTGCTTGGGTTAGAACTCTAACTCTACAAATTACTAGTCAGTTTACTCGTAGCAAGTTCTGTAACCTTTTGATACCTCAGTTGTAATGGATGATACTAATAAGTATATACCTCATAGAATTGTCAAGTTAAATGAAATAGTGCTTAAATAATTTAAGTGCTTTAGATTAATGAGTCTGTAGTAGTTGTGGTAGTGAGACATAATAAAAAATAATAGTCGTTGAAAAAGTAGAAGTTACTGAATAGTAGCAACAATAATTGTTAGTAGCAGAATTAGAAGTACTACTAGTACAGCAGCAGCTGTCATTACCATCAGTATCATTATCTTCTTCCAAGGGTCACACATACTTCTAGAAGTCATGCAAGTGCTATGAATAAACAATGTGAGCCAGATCTAAGATAATAAAGATGGTTGCAGATTACAGAAAATCAGAAAACCAGTGCCCTGTTTAAATGCATTTGTTATCAATTATTTAAAACGCTGATGTCACTGAAGGAGAATGAAAATATGTAGCTTAGTTCATAGAAAGGATCAACAATTTACAACTTCTGATTTTGTCCAAATTATTCATTTAAATTAAAAGATAATATGGCTCGAAAAGCAATGTGACCAGCAGTACCCCAAGATCCTTCTTTTTTTTTTTTTTTTTTTTTTTTTTTTGTAATTCCCCAAATTATATCCTTTCCCTCTTTCCTCAAAAAATCCTGCATGTTAACTAGGTTTACTATTTCTCAGCATTCCTGAATTTTACCACACGGCTTGAATTTGCCACTAAGGGTCTCACATTGAGCTTTTCTTCTGGCCACCCTACTTGTAACTGTTCTCTTTCACTACTCCATGCATCCAGAATCTGCTTAGCGAGACTGCTGATATTCATTCTTCACACATCCCCAGGCCCTCAGAGTTAAGTCATGGCAAGTATCATGTCAGTGCTGGTGGGCTGGCAACATTCCAGAACCTCATCGCTGGTAATCTTGTCTATCCTTTTGATCTTAAATATGGCTTACAGGCGATGCTGATGAATTGACTCAGGGGACCAGATGTGCTGTTTGTGGTAGAGATTCCTGTCACAATCCCAGGAAGACAAGGATCCTACATATTACATTACAGGCATTCAATGGATTTAAAACTGTTGCTGCATTCACACCACCTCTTGTCTGAAGTCAGTCATGGATTGCTATTTAATAGGGGCAATGAAAACATCTAGCTTCACGTACCTGGGAAAAACAGACAAATGATCCAGACATTCTTAAGTCAATTTTACTACAATGAATCAAAAAAACAGTACAATATGTGTTACCTTTCTTAGGTAAAAATACGCAATTATACCCACAATCCTACTCATACATGGGTCCCTAGATCTCATGACCTAAATACCCTCTTATATTAAGTGCACCATGAAGACTTGGTAGTACAATTTGATTTCTTTTTCAAAGCAATATAAATCTATTCTAGAACCACAAAATCAGCATGAGATAAAACTTCAGAACCCCAAGATGACTATGCTGACTATAAATGTCGCATAAAATTTTAAATTTCCTATTTAGCCACATTTAAAAGGGAAAAAGAAACAGTATATGTTGATATTAATATGTATTTAACTAAATATACTCAAAATATAATTTTAACATATAATCATTTATCAATGAGACATACTACATTCCTTTTTTCACACTTAGTCATACTAGGTTTTCAAAATCCAGTGTGTAGTATACATTTACAGCACATCTCAATTTGGACTAGCCACACTTCCATCTTCAATTGACATATTGGCTAGTGGCTACCTTACTGAATGTACACTGCAGCTCTAAACAAACCTCCAATCTACTGCACAGAAAGACAGTGTTTTAGCTTTCTGTTTGAATGCTGTTACTTTCTCTTCTTCTTATCTCATCATCTCATCTATTGCAGACTTCAGTTCCCTTTTCACAAGTCTTACTCCATCCTTTCTAGTTTAAATATCAGTCTCTTAGATCAATGGTTTTGAACCATTTTTGGCATAGCTCCCTTTTGAAAATATTAACCCCACCAACATATTGATTTGGATCCTTGCTTCAGAAAAATATAGACCTATTTGCATTGTTAGGGGTGAAATTCCCACCCTGCCCCCAACACACCCCCTAAAAAAGATATTTTGGAGTCTTAACTCCCAGGACTTAGGAATGCAACCTTATTTAAATATAGAGTATTTACAGAGGTAATAAAGTTAAAATGAAGTCATTAGAGTGGGTCCTAATTGAATATGACTGGTGCACTTACAAAAAGGGTAATTAGAACAGAGATAGGTGTAGAGGGAAGAAAATGTGACGTAACAGAGAGAAGTTGGTCATCTATAAGCCAAGGAGAGGGGTCTGGAATAAATCATCCTCTCAAAGCCCTCAGAAGAAATTAACCCTGCCAACATCTTGATTTCAGGGTTCTAGCCTCCAAAATATGAGTAAATATATTTCTGTTGTTCAAGTCACTCAGTTTTGTTTACTTTGTTACAGCAGCCCTAGCAAACTAATACATTCATATAAATTTACACATAGAGAAATACATAGACAGATAAACATAGATAATTTTACACATAATTCCAAAGAGTTCAGAGATCCTTCCACTAAACATTTCTTAAAAACCACATATTAAGAACCTGAGACAAAATAAATCAAATTAAGCAGCATTTGTGTATTGCTTCTGTCATCTATTAACATTTTGAGAATGTTTTTACCATTTACAACAAAGGTAAAAAAAAATCATTTTTAAACCATTTTCAGAATTCCTCCAAGTCTTTGCATGTTTGAGGTTTAATATTATTCTGATGATTTTATGCTACATTTTTAACTATATCCTCAGATATATGATCCTGTCCTTATATTTAGTACATGTCCTCTTAAAACAGAGACATACAAAAACTGTCCTAGGAAATACTTGTTTTCTTCAGATAGCTTCCCTTTTCTCACCTCATTCATATGAAAGTTGAAATCATCTAATGCAGGATTTCTCACATGGGTTGCATGGAACAATAATATCCACTGAAAAAGGTTCCTAAAGTTTTATGCAGTTGAGAAATGTTGCACAGTATGACCGCCTTTATCACTATGAACATTAGCATATTAAAGACTCTGAGAAGTTCTTCAAAAAACTCAATGTTTAAGGTAAATAGGTGACCACATAATTTCTTCTCAGACATATTGCCCATTGAAACAGCTTATAGATGACACAAGCTAATGTCAAATTGCTATACTTTATACAATTCTGGTCCCTGATATTTGAAGCAAAATAGAAAAAAATGCAACCAAGTAGCAGGCTGACTAGCAGTCTTGTGGGTGGCACAGAACAAGAGTTATACCTACAAGATGTTCTGTTCTCAATGAAGACAACCTTAAGCCACTTCCCTTGAGATATGAATATAAGAATTAGAGAGAAAGGGCAGGAGGGAAGGCAGACACCAACAAAAATACACTGAGAAGAAGGCATTCTGTGAAGTTGAGTATAGTAAAAACTTCAGGTAAGTTATACAGGCTACAGAAATCTGCCATCTGTGTCCTTGGGTTCAGTTCTTCTTTGTTCCTAAATAGCTCCAGTGATTTATGGAAATAATTAGGGATTTATCAAAGCAATAAGAATAGAAAAGAATACTAATAAGAATAGAAAAAAAAAGAAAGAAATACACTTGTATTTCAGGTATTATCCTCTGGATTAATTTCCTCTTGAATGAAACTTACACTTTTCAACTTTGGCTTTCTTGACCTAGGATGTCCAAGAACTTTTCTCAAAAGCCCAAATTATTACAATTGGTGTTTTTTTGTTCTGTTCTGTTCTGAGACTGAGTCTCACTCTATGTCACCCAGGATGGAGAGCAATGGAGTGATCTTGGCTCATTGCAACCTCTGCCTCCCAGGTTTGAGTGATTCTCCTGACTCAGGTTCCTGAGTAGCTGGAACTACAGGCATACGCCACCACGCCTCGCTATTTTTTTGTATTTTTACTAGAGATGGGGTTTTGCCATGTTGGCTAGGCTGGTCTCGAACTCCTGGCCTCAGGTGATCTGACTGCCTTGGTTTCCCAAGTCAATAATATTAAACTTCTACTCTATAAATACAAGATGTTTTCCCATTTATTTAAGTCTTAATTTCTCTCAACAATGTTGCATAGTCTTCTTTTGTTAGACATTTCTAGGTATTTTTTGATGTTATTGTGAAGGCAATTCTTTTCTTTAAGTTCTTTATTCTTCATTTTTTAAAGATGAGGATCTCACTTATGTTGCCTAGGCTTGCCTCAAACTCCTTGGCATCCTGAGTTTCTGAGATTACAGAAATGTACCATCACGGCCAGCAGCAATTTTCTTAATTTCATTTTTTGCTTATTCATTGCAAGTATATAGAAATACAACTGACTACTGTATATTGATCTTGTATACTATAAACTTGCTGGACTCAACTTACTAGCTTTAAGAGTTTTTTAGTAAATTCCTTAGTATTCCTGTATACCAGAGAGTATCATCTTCAAAAAGAGACAATTTTACTTCTTTTCCAATCTGAATACCTTTTATTTCATTTCTTGCCTAATTGCCCTGGCTAGAATTTCTAGTACAACATTGAATAGAAGTGACGGGAGCAGATAAACTTGTTATTTTCCTGACATGGAGGGGTAAACATTCAGTGTTTCACCATTAAGTATGTGACAGCTGTGGTCTTTTGCCTGGATGCCTTTATTGGGATGAGGAAGTTCCCTCACATTCGTGGTTTGCTGCGAGTGTTTGTTATTAATTTGTGTTGGATTTTTTCACATACCTTTTCAGCATCTATTGAGGTGATCATGTGGTTTTCTGCTTTATTTTATTAATATTGTGAAATACTTTAACTGATTTTGAGATGCAAAAGTATCTTTACATAAGAGGACTGAATCTTAGTTGGCCATAGTGTACAATTCTTTCTGTATGACGCGGGTTGCTTTTTGCTAGTGTTTTGTTTCAAATGTTTACATCTATATTCATGATGGATATTTGTCTATAGTTTTATTTTCTTACAATTTCTTGTCTGGCTTTGATATTATGATAATATCAGCCTCACAGAATGAGTTGGGAAGTATTCACTCCTCCTCTATTTTCTGAAAGAATTTATAAGGAAGTGGTATAATTTCTTTAAATATTCAATAGAAAACACCCGTGAAGTCATCTGGGTCCAGGGTTTTCTTTGTGGAAATATTTTAAATTACTAATTCAATACGTTTACTTACAAATCTATTTCATAGAAATTTTGCTCTCATATAGCCATATTACCCAATTTATACTACTATTGTCATGTATATTGTATCTATCTATATTATAAATACAACTTCACAGTGTTATAACTATTCCTTTGTTATATCTGGTGTAGAAGACTATAATGAAAAAGAAAATATGTATTTATATCTATATCTTATATTAATCCACATATTTTATATTTTTTGTTATTTTTATTTCTTCCTGAAGATTCATGTTACCATTTCATGTCATTTCCTTTCACCCTGAAGATTTCCCTTAGCATTTCTCATAAAATAGGTCTGTTACCAATGAATCTCTTAATAAATAAATGTTTTCATTTCATATTTATTTTGAAAGATACTTTGCTGAATACAAAATTATTGGTTGTGATTTTTTCTTTTAGAACTTTGTACATGCCATACTACTGCCTTCTGGGCTTCATTACTTCAGATAACAAGTCTGTTATTATATTGATGCTCTCCTATATGTGTCTTCTTCTATAGCTTTCAATTGTTTTTTATGTAGATGTGTCTCAGTATGTATCTTTTTGGGTTTTGTATTTTGGTAATTTTTTTTTTTTTTGAGATGGAGTCTTGCTCTGTTGCCCAGACTGGAGTGTGGTGGTGCCATCTTGACTCACCTCCGCCTTCCTGGTTCAAGAGATTCTCCTACCTCAGCCTCCCAACTAGCTGGGATTACAGGCATGTGCCACCATCCCCAGCTAATTTTTATATTTTCAGTAGAAACAGGGTTTCATTATGTTGGCCAGGCCAGTCTCAAACTCCTGACCTCAAGTGATCCGCCTGTCTCTTCCTCCCAAAGTGCTAGGATTACAGGCGTGAGCCACCGTGCCCAGCCTATCTTCTGGTATTTGTCCCACTTAAAGTTTACAGAGTGGCTTGGATACTTAGATTAATGATTTTCATAAAATGTTAGAAAGCTTTGGCTTTCATTTTTTCAAGTATTTTTTTCCACCTTTCTCTCTCTTCTGTCCTAGAATTTATATTACACATATGTGAGCACGTGTGATGTTGTCCCACAAGTCTTTGAGGATCTGTTCATTTCTCTTCAATCTTTTTTACTCTTTGCTCCTTGGAAATTATCTACTCTGCTGATCTGTCTTCAGGTTCACTGATTTTTTTTTATTCTGACAATTTGAATGTTGTTGAGCTGCTATAGTAACATTTTCATATCACTTATTATACTCCTCAGATTCAGAATTTTCATATTGTTTTTTTCAAATAATTGATATCTCCTTATTGAAAATCTTGACTTGTTGATACATTTATATCATTCTCTCCTTTAAGACTTTAAACATGTTTTCCTTTAGTTTAGTATATAAATATGTATGTGCATACATATACACATATATATATGTACATATACACATAAAAATACATATGCATGTATGCGTATGTATATATAGATATAGATATAACCGTGCTTTGAAGTCTGTCTACCAAATTCAATATCTGAAACATTTCCTATTGACTGCTTTTTCCCCCCAAGTATGGATCACACTTTCCTGTTTCTCTGTATGTCCAATTTGTTGAAAGCTAAACACTTTAAATAATATATTGTAATAACTGGGTTTTGATTATTTTCCTTCCTACTGTTGCTTTTTGTTTGTTTGTTTGTTTGGTAACTTGCCTGTGGTAAATGTATAAAATCTGTTTATCTTGTGATGAGTGGTAATTGATGTTTCTGCACAGTTTATTTTATTCTTGATTTTTAAATTTTAAAGCCTAGCTCCAAAAAGGTTATTCTTGTGTCTAGACAGTTTTGAGATGGGCCAGTAATTGACAGAAATAATGCACAAACACCTCAAGCCAATAGGTTTCTTTTCTTTTGTAGTGGGGCAGGTACAGGAGTATGTTCAAAGTCCAGCCTCTCTTTTTCTATTCTCCCATGAAGAAGATGTGTATATCTCTAGGTTAGGCTGGAACTCTAAAAATAGCTCGGGCCCTCTCTTCATTCTCCACTGCAAAAGGGCATGCACACTTTCAGCTAGGAATATGCTTGCCCCAACCATGAGCACAACCTCAGGTTAGTAGATACAATGGCCCAAAACACCTACCCACTGCCACCAGGATCATTACTTCTACTGACAATGCTGCTGGTTGTGAGTATGACCCTCTGCTGTAAACTGAGTGAGCCCTCTAGCCCAGATACAGCAGTTGCCAGTCCTCGTGGCCAGCCAGATGCTGACACAACTTTTATACTGACCAAGCTCAAGAATGTGGGTAGTCAGTGATAGAGGCAGTCTTAGGCAAGACAACCACAGGCTACCAGTTTTTACCCAAACTTCAGCAGTTTTTCAAGAATAAACAGTTCTCATATTGCTGTTTGCTTCTGTCCCTGTTTGGAAGTGCTTATTTGCTTATTTTTTGGTAAATTTTAGATTCATAATTGATTTGGGGGGAAAGGATTTGCCAGTTTTCTCACTCATCCATAGCCAAAGACAAGTAATATTAAAATATTTTTGTCTTCCCCCAAAACATATAAAGATGTAGAAATAGTTGTCTAGGAGGTCATATCAAAACTGTATTTTAATAGTAGGAAATGAGAAACCATCATAGATTTGCTAACAACCTTTGGGACATTTGAGAATTCTCAGGTGAATAAATACTAAGTAAAAATCTGAAGACATTAATATACACAGGGATGAATTCAACAGAAATATGTGCATTTTTGTATTTTCTCCACAAGCTTCCTGCCATGAAGTCTTACTTGTTCAATCTGATGATGTTGACTTTCTTGAGAATATATGTACAAATAGAATCTTTTTTCTCTATAGGAGAAAAAAGTGTTCTTATTATTCTCTTGTATGAGTGGCAAATTCCTCATTGTTAAAAAATTTTCAAGGGTTTATATAATATTCCAAAAGTAGATCTGCTGATGTGGTTAATTGTTATTTTACAAGGCAAATACTTTTTCATTATTTTCTCCTGTGTAGCCGAAAGTAACACACTTAATCTTTCTAGGCCTCTGTTCCCTCACTGGGAAAATTATGAGCTAGAACTTTACAGTCTAGATTTCCAAAGCATATAATATCATTCCTAGCAAGAATGGTTATGTATAAAAGTCCACTACTGCTAGGAAATACACTTAAATTTCTTTTCCAGTTTAGTGGTAGGTTTTACTAAATCAAGCTTTTTATTTAAAACTTATAAATAAATGTGTCTATGAGAAACAAGCTGGGTAAGATTAAGAACATAATCTGTTATTCTAAAGCTGAGTTTCTGAGTAATCTCTTTGGCAGTACATGTTGTTATCCCCTCTGTGAGTAGACATTCACTGTTTGAAGCAACAAGCCCTTTGATACTTAAAAATATTGGATTCTGTTCTATTTTTAAAAGCTACTATATCAGTATTCATCAACTGTTGGACATAGCCATTCATTTATTTTCAAAAAGGCTATTCTATAATCACACTTCCTTTCAGGAAGCCTACCAACTAAGTAAAAGCCTAAATTACTGATAGCAGTTATACAGGGACCTTCCTGTTAGTTAAGAAGCAGGATTAATCAAACCAATGTGCTAAATCTTGGGCTAATAATTATGCAGAAAAGTGGTAGGAAAGCTTATTATATTTGTATTTAGTGGTTGTGCACCTTTAACATGCAGCTAAGAGACTAAAACATTCCAGAAAAGTAGATTTTCTTACTTGTATTTTAGCAAGGCTGATTTAATTATTCTATAATTGTAATAAATATTGTCAATGTTATTAATAGAAATAACTATAATTTTGAAACACTGATTATATATTAAAATAATTAATGAGGCATTAAAATAATTAGTCTTATGATAGCTAACTAGGAGCCAATGAAGCACAGCTTTTCAATGTTTCACAAGAAAAATCCTGGCTCTATAAAATAAATTCAAAATTTCCACTAAATATTTGCATGTTTTTATGATAAGACTAAGAAATATTTCATAATGGCTAAAATTCTTAGAATAGTCATATATTTTTTAAAAATTGTTCTCATACACAATTCTGTTACTATAGCATGAAAATGGTTCTGAAGCAATATTTTTAAACTGCACAATGATAAACTGTTCTTAAGTTATATCTGATATGGTTTGGGCAAATGAAAGGCCAATTGCATGTAGTGTTGTTGCAGGTTATGGCTCTACTGCTATACATAATGGTGCTTATATCTCTATATATTTTGGTGAAATAGTGTTATTTAGTGGACACAGTGTAATGACATTTCTCCTCAGATAGGGACATCATGTTTTACCTTAATTTAGACAAAAAGAAACAGAGTTTCTTACAGGGAAAACTGTTTCACAGTATCTATAATAACTCAATAGATTTCTATTAAATTCACACACACACACATACACACACACACACACACATACTCTCTCTCTCTCTCTCTCTCTCTCTCTCTCTCTGTCTCTCTCTTACTTTGGAGGCAGCGGGAGTCTAGACTAACCAGGAAATCCTTAAAGCCACAGTTAATATCAACTAACTAGGGGTGAAAGTGATCCCTACTTTCCTAGTCTAAAGTTTGAACTATAGACTATAGCAACTATTTTACTTATCATAATCTTAATATAAAACAAAGTGAAATACTTATAAAATCTAGGCCCATGTTTTCATATGTTTATTGGCCTCATGAAAAAATGCTCATCATCACTGGTCATTAGAGAAATGCAATTCAAAACTACATTGAGATACCATCTCACGCCAGTTAGAATGGCGATC
Organism: Cebus imitator; assembly: GCF_001604975.1. Taxonomy (NCBI): domain Eukaryota; kingdom Metazoa; phylum Chordata; class Mammalia; order Primates; family Cebidae; genus Cebus; species Cebus imitator. The sequence continues at coordinate 3,794,075 of NW_016107331.1, read as the reverse complement.
ATTAAAACATCTGGGGACAACAGATGCTGGAGAGGATGTGGAGAAATAGGAACACTTTTACACTGTTGGTAGGAGTGTAAATTAGTTCAGCCATTGTGGAAGACAGTGTGGTGACTCCTCAAGGACCCAGAAATAGAAATTCCATTTGACCCAGCAATCCCATTACTGGATATATATCCAAAGGATTATAAATCATTCTACTATAAGGACACATGCACACGAATGTTCATTGCAGCACTGTTTACAATAGCAAAGACCTGGAACCAACTCAAATGCCCATCAATGATAGGCTGGACAGGGAAAAAATGTGGTACATATACACCATGGAATATTATGCAGCCACCAAAAATGATGAGTTCGTGTCCTTTGTAGGGACATGGATGAACCTGGAAACCATCATTTTCAGCAAACTGACACAAGAGCAGAAAATCAAACGCCACATGTTCTCGCTCATAGGCGGGTGTTGAACAATGAAAACACATTGACACGGGGAGGGGAGCACTATACACTGGGGTCTGTTGGGGGGAAATAGGGGAGGAACAGCGGGGATTGGGAGTTGGGGAGAGATAGCATGGGGAGAAATACCAGATATAGGTGAAGGGGAGGAAGGCAGCAAATCACACTGCCATGTGTGCACCTATGCAACAATCTTGCCTGTTCTTGACATGTACTCCAAAACCTAAAATGCAATAAATATATACATATACATATATATATATATTTTTTTTTAAAGAAAAAAAACATAGGCCCTTAGTATGCAGCCATAGCTTAAGAAATAAAGTAAGTAATATCATTACTGCCTATATGGACATTCTAAAATTCAAGACATAGTAAAAGTAAATCTTGCTATGGAAGAATATAAAGTGTAGTGTGGGGTGATATTGGCTGTGATACTCAAGTTTCAGAATACTTTGGGGATTTCCTTTTAGCCAATAAGATGAATATTTTAGAGGTTTTTCATGCTATATAGTACAGTACATATGAGCATGATATGGTTTATTAGATTGATATACATTATCATTAGTTATTCCCTCAAGAATCCTAATGGCAAGGGGACAATGTAAAACTTCAGAGAGAAAAAAAAAGCAATAAAATTGATTGTGTAGTCATAAAAATATAAGTTAACAATTAACCCCTACTCTACTTCTGGATATATGCAAAAAAGTAACAGTAATTTTAGATGTTTAACATACAATTTTCTGGATATAAGCATAAAAGTAATCAGACTTTTCCTTAGAGTGAATACAATAAATATGAATTTACCATATTCATATTTGTGAATAAATTACCATACCATCTTTGTGAATTTTTCTACATTTGATTATTAAAGAATAATTTCATTTTAAGTGGGACAGTAAGGTAAAAAAAAAGCATAACTACCAAACAAAAAGAAATTTCATTATCATGTGCAAAAGTATGATTGTATGTATATTGTGTAATCCAATTCAAATTTATCATATTCAGATTCAGATTATCATATTCACATTCTTATCACTAAATGATCCTGATCTCACTAAACCTCTTTTTTATCATCAAGAAATTGGGTTATAATGTGAACATTACAAGAGGATTTTTGAGTATTTTATTAATTAATAATAAAAATCCGTTTACATAATGAAGTAACTACCAAAATAACTAATAAATTACACATTCAGCCACTTAAAGAAATGGCTTTCTGAAACTCAGAATAAATGTATTAATCCCCATCAATTTCTATTTTTCTTGTTTTTATTGTAGGAAAAGCACATAAGAAACTGCAATATCTAAAATAAATTCACAAATGTATTTGTATTCAAAGAGTAAATAATTTATTATCAAGTTGGTAGAATAAGATCAGGAAGAAATTGTCACTGCTCTGCCTCAAAAACATAATAATACCACATACAGTACCAAAAAGAGAAAGCTGTATTCAACAGAATCTATCTTTCATGGGCTAAAAACATATTTTGTGTTGGATACTGGTAAATAACAGGGTGGCCTATTTTGTTGTTTAACATCTACGATTTTCTTTCTCAGATCTATAAAATCTAGTTCTTAATTCAGTATCAAGCATTTGAGATCTGAGATTTATTTTTCTATTTTAATAAGCATCCATTTCCTAAATATTTCTTTTTGAAGCAGAAGAAAAAAGGTAAGATTTCTAATACAATGCTATTAATTCTTGTCATCAAAAACTCACAAAAG
>NW_016107331.1:3766413-3791706 GCF_001604975.1 Cebus imitator | reverse complement strand
ATACCTATATTTAATCATGTATTTTCTCATCAATAATTTTCACCTACTTCAAATGTTGGTAAGAAAAGATCAAAAGGTCATTGCATTTAATAAAAAATTCTGAAAGTTCAAATTGGAAAGAGTACAAATTATCTTTGTGAGTTTTTCTACATTTGATTATTAAATAATAATTTCATTTTAAATGAGACACTAAGGTAAAACAAGCATAGCTACCAAATGAAAAGAAATTTCATTACCGTGTGCAAAAGTATGATTGTGTGTGTATTGTGTAACCCAATTCAAATCTGATTAGAATCAGATAAATCAACCAATTCAATCAATGTTAACAAGATTCCGTGACTGCAATTAGGTACTTTCCTATGTCTTTGCCTATTTATTCTACCTTCTCTACTGTCATTATGAGGAATGACCATGCTCTTGGCTAAATTAATCTACTACTTGTCCATGAGATTCCATCCGCTTACCTTTTTAGACAGATTTCCAGTAGTTTTTCCTCTATTACCTTGATGCTTTTACCCTTCTCTTTATATATACTTTATACTTTATACCCTTCTCTTTTGTATACTCTCATCAGTATACAAAAACATATTTTTTCATTTAAAAACAAACAAAAATGCCAAAATTGCTTTTCTTTATCCTACTTCCCCCTCCAGCTGCTGCCCCATGTCTTTCCCTCGTTTTACAGTGAAATGTGTTGATAGCGTTGCCTGTCTCATCTCCAATTCTCTCCTCCCATTCCCTTTGAAACTCTATTCTCTCCTATCCCCTTCCTTCACCAATCCAGTGAACATGTTCTATTAAGATCCTTAATAACATTTGTATTGCTCAATCCATCAATTAATCCTCAATCCTCACCTTACTTGCCCCACTAGCAGCATTCCACACAGCTGATCACTGTCTACTCCGTGAAATACTTTCTTCACTTGGCTTCCAGGAAACCACATTTATAGTACTGCCTCTTACCTCCTGGCTGCTTCTTCTCAGTCTTATTTGCTCAGTCATAACCCCTTCACTAGCAAATCCTGCTACCTCTAAACATACCTAGAATTTGCTCCTTGTTCATCACCTCCCCATCACTCTGTCTAGGCCACCCGCATTCTTCAATCAATTGGACTAGCTTCCCATCTGTTATATCTTCTGCACTTGTCATCCTATAGTCTATTCTTAACACAACACACAGACTAATATTGTTAAAATTTGGGTCAGATTGTGTCACTCAACTGTTTAAAATCCTTCAGTATTTTCCAAGCTAACTCAAAGTAATAGGAAAAGTTCTAACAGTAGCCTACAATGCCCTACATGTGATGTGGTCCCATCATCTCTCTCATCTTATTTCCTAATTCTCCCAGTCTTCATCTTTCTACTGTATCCATATTACACTCTATATTATTGCTTAAACACCATCGGGAACGTTGTACTGAAGGTTTTTTTGTTTTTGTTTTCTGCTTGGCATGCTCTTCCCCAAGACAGTCTTGTAACCTTCACCTTTTCACTGAGGCCTTTTCTGATAGCCTGGCTAAAATCATAACCCTCAACCTTATTCTCACCCCGGCCTTTCTATCGTCCTTCTCTGTTGTATTTTTCTCTTTAGCACTTATCAACATAACATATTTTTTATTTATTCATCTTAAATGTTTCCCTGACTACAATTTAAACTCCACAGTGGGCCAGGAGCCATGGCTCGCGCCTGTAATCCCAGCACTATGGGAGGCCAAAGCGGGCGGATTGCCTGAGATTGGTAGTTCGAGACCAACCTGACCAACACGGAGAAACTCCATCTCTACTAAAAATAGAAAATTAGTCAGGCGTGGTGGCGCATGCCTGTAATCCAAGCTACTTGGGAGGCTAAGAAAGGAGAATCGCTTGAGACCAGGAGGCAGAGGTTGCAGTGAGCCATGATCACGCCGTTGCACTCCAGCCTGGGCAACAAGAGTGAAACTCCATCTCAAAAATTAAAAAAATTTAAAATTAAAACAAAACTCCAGGATGGCACAGATTTTTGTGTTTTGTTCTCTAGTGCATAGCAAAGTTTCTGGTACATAATTGGAACTCAGAAATATTTTCTAATTAAATAAATCAAACATTTATTTTTATAGTATTGGGTTTAGGTAAAAGCTCTCTAAGTATAAAATGAGTTCAGAGGCTCCTGTTTCCACTGCCACTAGGAAATCTATAAAACAGTAAAAAAAATAGCTCATGGGTTTAAACACTTGCTGAGAACTTGATCCAAAAGACTAAGTCATAGATATTCGAACATAACTGCCATTTTTCCCCATCTCTTTTCCTCTATTACATCTCACTTGTTGCAATCCTTTTTCTGAAGACTGAAAGAATATCTCAACTTCAGCATAATTTAGAGCATTCTTGACGATCCTGCTCCAGTGGCCTATTCATGGCTTTAGCTAAATAAGATCTCAAATGGTAAAGGCAACTAGCTTCAAGCTGATGATATTTAGCATAAAGGTTATCTTCTTCATTGCTTATGCTGGTTATATTTAACCAGGAATAGTATACTTCAGAGTATATGTATATGAATGCTTGCTCATATTGGTATGCTAATGAGTTGCTGCATTTTATAAAAAATATTAAATTTTAACATTAAAAAGTTTGTTTTTAAAATAAAAATGCTAAAGAATTTTCAAGAATAAGGTTTTTCACAGCATTTTTTCATTATGGTTTCTTGTCATTAGAGTAATAAGCCCAAGTGAGATATTCAACAAAGGAGATAAATGTATATCTCTTACCAGAAGCCAACCCAGAGGAATCAGGCTGGTTTTCACTTTCCTCATCAGTACTTTCATCATAGACTGGATCTCGGTCAGCAGTCATTTCAGAATGGATTGTAGCTTCCCTAGAAACAAAGGAAAGTAGAATTATAAATCATGGGCTTACACCTGCTAGGCAGCAAATTTATCAGTAAGTAATTACAGAAAATATTCCTGGAAAAAGATTCTAATTAAACAAACATATTGAAAATATATATGATTTAGATGAAAGCATTTTAAAACCTATGTATTAACTCTCAAGAACAAGTTTCTCTTTTACCTAATTTTAATCTGAATTTAGTACTCATAATTAATATTAAATCAGTTTCTATTCTTCTATCAAAATACCTTTTCTACCAAATTATCTCTGTGGGTCACAGAGTATTTAACATTTTACTAATCTCAGGGCAGTTCCGCATTTCATTTGATCTCTGCAAAACCTCAAGACGGGTATGTTTACCTTTATTTTGAGGAAAAAGTGACTTGTCCAAAGCCATAAACTAATAGGTATGATTGCAAGAATAGTGTCTGTACTAAGGCTAGCTGAAATCAAGTTATTTTAATACTATGTCACTGGTAATTCTGTATTTTTACTAAGATTCAGAGCAATAGACCCTAACTTGTATTTGCTAAGCCGTAAAAAAGTTACAACCATCCGAATTTGTCAATTAATGATTCTTCCATAAAAATCAAGAACATGTCTACTCTCAGAGGAAACTTGAAAGAAGAATAAGACTGATAACCAACCTCTAATCAGATAAAAATGCTCCCTGGAATTTAATATTAGCCACTTGATTCTAAAGTTAACCATTGCTTAGACATCAAGATTATAAATATGTGTCCAACTTTGTAGTTCTGCAGATGAAAGATTTTTTTTAATTAATATTTTTTTTACTAATGTCTAAGAATTAATACTTTGATAAGCCTCATGTTAGTTTTTTAAATTTAAATGTAGGTGAGACAGTTGAGCAGACAGGGAGAGAGCATGCTGAGAACTCTCTAGCCCACAGCACCTCGGTCTAACAGACTGAGCATCCTCATCTAGACTACCAAATTATCTCTTATCGCTAAAAAGTTGGCACCTAATGTTCACTAACTTTGGGAAGAAATTCTACTTAAATTTATGCATCTGTCATCCAAAAACAAGATAGCCAAAATACCCTTCATATTTGATGTCCTTTTCTTGTTCTTGAGCTCCATTTAATAATTTATTATGTAAACTTCTGATTTTTGTTTTCTTCTCATTCAACACCAGAATAAACCGCTTATAAAGATCAGTCTCCAAAGCTTCCTTAGCGATCACACATTTTTCAAATCTAAAAAAGTAAATAAGTAAACAAATTAGTCATGCAGCTCTGCTTAGCATTAACATAATTCAGTCTAATAAGTTTTCAAGAAAACTTTTCAAGGAAAATACAATTAAAGATTATTTTCACATATGCTTTCAGCAACTTAAACATTTTATAAAGATAGTTAAATACATAATTATAAATTATTGGTTATTAATGTAATTTATGTACGGAGATAAGGATCAAAATTGAAAACTGATAAAAATAAGGCTTTAGAAAACCAAAATGCCTTAAAGGTAATAATTTGTTCATATTTATGGTTTATTTACAAAAGAATGTTTTTATAGGATAAATTTCAAATAAGAGTTAATGTAGCCTATGTTTCCTCAGTACTTTGTTAATATTATTATAATAGCAAGTACAATCTTGTTTTGCGATGTCATTATAGCTAATTTGTCTGACTGCTCTACCAGACAATGAACTGCCCCACAAGAACATGACTAATTCAGTTACATATTTATAAGCTTGCACCACACACATACATACAAATACATATAGAAACATAATACACATATATAGTGAAAGCATTCTATTTGATATATCCAAGGAGAGATTAACAAAACTGCAAATGTAAAACACTACACATCTTCAAATTTAGACATGTAAGACAAAACATATAAAATTCTCTATTGTTTAAAATTCATCCTACATTGTTCAAATGAGCTAACAAGGGATTGTATTTCTTTTAAGCTCCCAAGAGAGATATAAAGTAAAAAAGCAAAATAACTGAGGTTGTATATACTTAACATGTGCATACACATATACGGTGAATAAATCCCTATTTTATAAATTCAAATACAAATTATTTTATGTATTCCTTTCAATGTTGGTTTATAATGCTTATTTACATTGTTGTTGTTCCATACAGGTACCCTGGTATTTTTATATTGTACATAAACACATATATATATTTCAGTGAATATATAGACACACATAAATATTTCAGTGAAATTAGAAACAAAAATGTCCAAATTAGATACATTTCATACACATGCCTTTAAACTTTCAACAATCTACCTATCTAGAGATGCAAAGAATTAGAGCCTCCCAAAGGATGAAAAGGAAAATATGGCAATATATTCTCTGGGACCAATTTCAGCAAATTCTTACAGCATAGTCTTTGCCAAGGCTATGAACTCCAGGAAAGCAGAGAGCAAGTGTGTTTTACTGAACGCTTTGTCCTCAGTGCCAAGCATAGTGTTTAGCATTCAACAGATGTTTGGTAGGTTCTTATTAGACAAATGAATAAAATGAGTGAATTAATGTGGACATCTTTTTGGTTTATTTGTTTCCCCATCTTTAGTGCTGATTTATTACAAGATCTCAACAGTGCTTTACTTTTTTTCTTTTCAATATCCTGTTCTGCAGCTTCCTTGGTCCTTTTTGCCCAGAGCCCAAAGAGCCAGGTATTGATGTGGCAGTCTTGAAGTTCTCTTCCTCCTTGGTGATGACTCTGGCTTTCTCCTTCTTACAGATATTCCATATGAACATTACCTGTCCTATCAGGGTGATGGCCAATTTGAGTTCTTCAGTATAGCTGGCTCCCTTCTTGGAGGCTGAGGGTTCATATCTACAGGGGGAGGATGAGCTTCCAGTAGTACTCATACAGCTGTTATACATTGGCCTGCAGGGACTCAGTGGACTTGTTCCACTTTCTTGGATCAATAGAGAAATCAATGGTCAAGGCCAACTTCTTGTGGATACTGGCCACCCTTAATTTTTACAAGGATCACATCCAGGCAAATATCAAATTCAAATGAAATCATGAATAACATCAAACAAAAAAGGTCTAATGACACTTCATACTTTCTACAATAACTAGGACAATAGAAAAATAATGTGAAATTTAATTGGTAACCTTGGACTGAGGCATCTAAAACCTTGGACAAAAAAAAATAGTATTTTTTTTTAAAAAGGATACAAAAATAAATACACAAAAATACTGAATATTCAAAATAAAATATCTCTGCGTGGGGAAACAATGTAAGAAACATGTCAAAACAATGATAAAATAGGAGGAAAAACAAAGCAATTTCATGCAGAAATAACACCAAAATGAAATAATAGATTAAACGATAGCCCAAAATAAAATAATAGATACATAAATGTGAATATACGGTACTTAGAAACAGTGCAATAATCCTTAAATTAATAATCAGTTCTGGCCAAAATCATATCTGGCCCAGGTCAGGGTTGCACAGCAAAAGAAAGTCTGAATAGAGTTGGAAGTACAAAGAAAGCTAAAAAGAACTAAAAAAGCAGGCAGTGGTAAAGAGATTTAATAAGCCCGTAAGTACTGAATAAGATGAACAGCTGCTCCTCATCTTTTCTAACAAGAGAACAAGAGGAAATGGACTTCAACTATACCATGAGGGATTCAGATTACCCATAGATGGAAGGAAGAATTTTCTGACTGTGACAGTTCTTAAACACTGTAACAGGCAACCAAGGGGAGATGAAGATATCTCTTGAGGTCTTTAAAAATCAGACTGAATTCATCTGGATATAATGTCTATCGTGAAGGTAGAGAGATGAAGTAGAAGAGCCTTCAAGGTCTTCTATTCTGATGATTCTGTGAGTGTCAACTCAATTCACTGAAAACTGCCTCCAGTTATGGGTTTAATAACTATAACTCAGAATAAAGCCAGATAATTTCTAAGTAGAGGTCTGAGTGCAAACAAAAGCCCTATTCAGTAACATGGAACTTGAGAGTTTTTATTTGTAATTAAGCAGAAAATTCATGAAATAAATACAGCCAGTAACCTAAGGATTCACATACACAATTTAAAAGTTTCCTCCTTTATCTCAACTGTACAAACTTAATCCATTGATGCCACTTGTTCAAAATGGAGCCAAGAACACAATTATTAAGTGGTAATTAAAATAACAGCAAACATACATGTTAAAATTCTATGCATTAAAGCTCACGCTTTTTATTTATGCTGTAATTTCTCATTCCTCACTAAAGCCTTGTTTATTCTCCACCATCATCCCAAATGACATTAGCTTCATAGTTGTTTCTGATTATAACAGTGATACATACTTAAATACTAAACCATATACAAAAAATACCCCCTAAAATTCAAGGAAAATGTAGTCTACAATTCCAGATATATACTACTAATATTTAATTTTCTTCATTTAATTTATATAGATATTCTCTACATAAATTGTTTTTGCAAGCAATGGGATATTGTTTATATTTGTGGTGATGAGCATGTCTCACCTTAATATATCATAAACATTTTCCACATTAATAAACACGTGTACACAACTATCATGTAGTAAATATATCGCACACCCATCTACCATCATTTCTAGGGGAATTCCCATCCCTTACATTGTATCCTTCCCCACTATTTTAACACCACCCTCCCATCCCTTCATATATAGTATGGAAGAAATGTTTCGGGCCAGGTACAGTGGCTCATGTCTGTAATCCCAGCACTTTGGGAGGCTGAAGGAGGATCATGAGGTCAGGAGTTCAAGACCAGCCTGACCAACATGGTGAAATATCGTATCTACTAAAAACACAAAACTTAGCCAGGTGTGGTGGCACATGCTACTCACAAGGCTGAGGCAGAAGGATTGTTTGAACCAGGGAGGTAGAGGTTGCAGTGAGCCAGATTGCACTACTGCACTCCAGCCCAGGTGACAGAACAAGACTCTGTCTCCAAAAAAAAAAAAAAAAAAAAAAAAAAAAAAAAAAAAAAAAAAAAAAAAAAAGGAAAAAGAAATGTTTGGATTATGAATCGACACTGACACAAGAATAATCAGAGGGTTCCCCCACACTAACTATTGCCGGCTTAACATAATGGCCCCAACTCTAATGATTCTCTACTTTCTATGTCCCCAGTTACCTAATTCAATACACTCATGTCCTATTTCTAATCTCCCTAAAGACACTTAATTATAACTACTGCCTTATGGAAACTAGAGCTGTAAATCCCTTCCAGCATGCAAAGGCTCTAGTGAGGGAATACTAAGAAACTGCTACTTGGCCATGAGGAAGATGTATTTACAGCTCCTTAAAGTGACCTCTGTCCTCTGAAAGGAGAGAAAACCAAATCTGGGAAATATTTAAAGCTACTAACCTAAGATCTGGAACACAATAAAGAGACTAGAATTCTCTGGAGTGGACTCTCTTTCGTCTCGGAACATAGGGCCACCCCAATGGCACACATTTTTAGACCCTGAAGAAGACATCTGACACAGGATGATCAAAAATATAGCTGGATTGTAATAAGGCAGGTGACAGGGTACATGGCTGTGCTTTTGATCAAACAGGAAATCTCTTGCCACAAGACAAAAGCACTTGCTGGATAGTCCAGAAATAGCAAATCAAGCATCTGTGAGCCACATACAATATGTGCCCCTCGCACACACTGTTTTACAGCACAGGGTGCATTTGTCTGTAATTCCTCATCTTCGTTCCCTGCTGCTTTCAATTCTATGGGAGTGGTGCTGAATACTGATGAGATAATACCTCTTTCAACCTCTGGCAGACATTTTAAAGCAATTTGTTCAAGTACCAAGTACCAAGTCTGAATTTTTGTAGGCAATTTGTGGATCAAATTTTCTATCATCTTGAGGGCATTTTGAGTTTTAAATATAATGGCTTATCACGACCACAGCACATCTCCTTTAATTTGATTTATTTCACGTATTAAATAGAAAAATACACCTAAGTTACAGATATAGGCCCAAGAAATGCTTTGTAGTACAGATATCAGTTAGCGATTCATAATATGACATTGAATAATCTTTATTTATGAATAAACAGTAGTTAAAAAGAAAAATTAATTTTTTCTGTATAATTTCCTAATGCACAATTTGGATTTGGTCTCATTTTTATATTATTTATATGTATAATATATATATATATATAATTGGAGATAAAAATTAATTTGGCTCTAAGAGAGAACAACATAACCACTTTCTTAATACATGAAAGCCAAATAACACTAGGTGTTAGGAACTTAATTTTACATGTTTTGCATTAGTTAATAAATATAGCTTCATGTACAGAAAAATAATCTGTTTTAGTCAGCCTCATTTTCACATACATATATTAATAGTGGTAAAACCTTCACCATTTTTCATATACTCCGGCATATACTCACTAATGTCCGTATAAAGCAATCACAATGGTTGCACCAAAAAGACCCTAACTATGTTGGATAACTGTTCCCATGCTTTAGAGTTATTGGTTTACGCAAAAAGTTTTAAAAATCTAATGGATGTACTACTACTAATTATTATTATATATATCCCAGGTAATTATTTCAGACATCATTTTCTTTCTCACTATATATGTGTGTGTGCATACAAACATATACATATTATATATGACTCAGTGAGGATATAAATGTTCAAAGCATGCATTTTATTTCCTTCAAACATCTTATATATAATAGAGTAATAAAGGTTACACATGGGGCTAGCCTAGATTAGGATTTAGTTGAAAAAGTTCATAATTTAAAAAATACATTATTTTTTCTTCCTTATTTAGAAACTAAGAGGCAAAGCCAGAAAAATAAAAGGCTTCCAAATGTTTTATTCAGTAGCCACAATTTGTTCATCCTTTAAAAATGTTTATAGTATCAATTTTCAATAAATCAAGAGAAATGTCTCTATTAGGAGCCAAAACACATACCATTTGAAATAGGTGCCACTCACTGATTCCAAATAAGAAATCAATTATGCTTATTTTATTTCATGTCTCTTTTTAATTCATTATTAATCCTATAATTTGAGCTGAATTTTTATAACTATTTACTACCTAAATTTTTTATTAGTATTAATAGGTTTGGATCTTCAATAGCCAATTACTCCTTATTGTTTATAAGTTTGCTGGTGCCACCACATACTAATGACATTAAAGTGTTAATGTACTCCTATAATATATAATAGTGACTAATAATTTGTTATAATCATATTCAGCAATGGCAAACAATGACAAATTCTATATGAACTAAATGCTATTCTACATATATTGGAAATTTAGAAATCATTAACTTAAAGCTCTAACAATATAAAGAGGGCTCCGCATTTTATAACACAAGCAAACTGTGTACATACCGTCCTTGAACATCATTCCAATCTCTCAGAAGCCTTTCATTTTCTTTCTGCAGGTGCTCATTTTTGGCTTGATTTTCTGCGATGGTGTCCAAGCAATAACAAATAAGTTCTCTAATGACTTCAGCCGGGTTTTCAACTTTCTCTAGATTGAAGGAACCAAGTCTGAACTAAAATGAAAGAAAAACATGGTTAATTTTGGGAAAATATCAAGATTTAGCAGCCTAGTTTTAAACATACCCAATTTTTTCTGAGAAGACAGAAGTGTAATAAAGATTTAAATACAGTGCATTTACTAGATATACAAACAGTGAGCAAAAAAAACTGGGCTACTACCTAAAGTTTCTTACTTTATCATACAAATCAACATAGAGCCCAAGAATAATTTTTGTAACTGTAAGTCACTCTCCCATCTCCTAGCAGAAAAAAAAGCAACATAAATACTGTATAAGCATACTTCCATCTGTTTGCTAAAGCCTAATTTCAAGTCTGCTCATAATAAGAAAAGGAATTCTGTATGAGAACTTTTTTTAACTCTTGTTTCTGCTCATACAAATGTTAAAATGGAATAGCTGAGAAAGCTTTTTTATTGGAGAAAGCTCAAAATTTTGTTATAGCTAAAAGAAAGGTAGAGTTTTAGGAAACTAGTAACTACACAGTAATTACCCCTTTATCAAAGACAATAATTTATTACTATAAATTGCTAATAATAAAGTTAAGTACTTTTGCATAAAGGTAAAACTCTTAAAAATACCTTAATTTCTCTACTAAGGTACACTTTAAAATAAAATACCATAATAGCTTTAGTTACACTTATGGAATTCTGAAGGGAACACAGGTATTTCCCATTTGGCTGATAAGGAGGTTGAAACACAATGATTAGTAATAATGATTATAATTGTCCTTAAAATTAAAATTATTATAACAGATAACAAGTTATTATGATGATTATTATTCAGTTACCACATCTTTTGGTTAAAGTATAACTCAAGTGTATAAACTAGGATAAATCTTTACCATAAGGGAACTATTATCACATCTATATTACAGATTAGTAAACTCAGGTTCAGAGTAGTTATTCAAGCTATTGAAGGGGTAAAGTCAAGATCCTACTATGCTATGTTCTTGTGCTGTTTCTTGGTAAGACAGTATCCCAACTAGACAAAAAGTGGAGAAAGAATTAGGTTCAGAACCTATACATAGTTTCAAAGAAAGATGCTAGTAGCACTGACTCAGTGGCAGAAGAGTAACATGAGAATTTTTTTATTTTTGTTTTGGGGTTTTGTTTTTGCCTCCTGGATTGTGAGTTTCTATTATGCTATTTATCTGATAAGAACATTTCCAAAAGCTGATGCTTGTAAAAAAATATTTCTATAAATATATTACAGATTAAAAAATGTTTAACAGTGGTTGAGAATACTGAGACAAATCTTTGTTAGACAATTTACAAATAAAAGCAGACTTCACTAAATCCAGACAGACATCCACTGTGAAACTGTATTCATACAATTTGAAAAAGCAGTTGCATTTTCCTCATGCAATGAAATATGAGCCCATTTAAGAGGTATATAAGCTTAAATAAGAAAATTTTACCTACATAAAGAATAAATAAATTGAAAGGAAATTATAGACACAAAGTTAAAGAAAAATGTCACCTAGGCTGGCACAGTGGTTCATGCCTGTAATCCCAGCACTTTGGGAGGCCAAGGCAGGTGGATGACCTGAGGTCAGGAGTTCGAAACCTGCCTAGCCAACATGGTGAAACCCTATCTCTACTAAAAATACAAATATTAGTCAGGTGTGGTGGCACAAGCCTGTAAACCCAGCTACTTGGGGGGGCTGAGGCACAAGGATCACTTGAACTGGGAGGCACAGGTTGCAATGAGCTGAGATCATGCCACAGAACTCCAGTCTGGNAAAAAAAAAAAAAAAAAAAAAAAAAAAAAAAAAAAAAAAAAAAAAAAAAAAAAAAAAAAAAAAAAAAAAAAAAAAAATGGGGGAAAAGAAAAGTCACCCTTAGAATATTATTGCTTTGAGTTTATACAAAGCAGGAGAAAGAAATAAGCTTATTTTATTTTAGGCAAAACATAAATCCACAAAGTGGTTTTGTATTCTTTCATCATCACAATTGTCAGGTAGCTTTGAGGAAGGTGAACAATTTTAGAAAGAAAAAGTTTTTTTAACACTTGAAAGGTCTAAGAATGCCAAAAGTATAAAGAATTCATCCCATACTTTAATCCTGAATAATCAGTAAAATACAAATGAAGAGATAAACACAAGTCCAGCCCTCTATACTTCTATCTCAGATGACAAAGAAAGAAAGGACTAATTTTAAATCACTAATAACAACTTCTTTCAAAGTATCACTCAAACATACTGATGAAAAATTCCAAAACCACCTTAGATCTTTCTGTAGCTACTCAGTGTAACATAAAGATGGAATGTTATTTCTTCTTAAACATACACAACTATTCTTATTATAACTATTTTCTAATTATTGTCACCAGTTTCTGGTCCTTCAACAGACAAGGACATTTGTTATTCTAAACAATAAATATAAACTACATAGAAATTGAATCTAAGAAAATGATTTTACTTGAAATACTCAAATTAATTTTTTTTTTTTTAAATTCTCAATAGTATGAGCATTTGGCCTGTACCCACATGGTTCACAGCCAGGAGCGGGAGGCACTCTTTCACCCTCACTGCTGCTCCTCTAGCCTGTGCACATTATTACAGATGCAAGGGGGCCACATGCCTAGATGCACTGAACTTCAATATGGGCCTCATATCAGGATTAATAAATTGAGAAGTATAAAATATTTCCGTGTTCTATCGCTACATCCTGTTCATCTTTATTCTGTGCCACAGCATCATTTTAAAGCAGCAAATTAGCACAAAATCTATATTGTATTGTTGTGTCAATTTTTTTTTTTTTTTTACTGCAGTTTCTAGTTCACCTATAAGGTTACTGTCACAGCTGTTCTTTATTTGTTAGTCCTGTCACTTCAAAATAAACTATAATATAAAACCATGATTTCAATTAGTAGAGCAAAGTCAGGAACCACATATTAACGACATTTTGAGAGCATGTCGCTTCTATTAGAAACAGACAAAATTAAGAGTGTTTCTGAAGTTAGCTCTTAATTTTATTAATAATTCAGAGTACACAGATCTATGTTAAGAACCTCAGTAAATCTATAATCTGCTAAGAGTTTAAGCTATGTCTGCATTTCTGTATGTAAAAAAGTTAAGAACAATGAACTTTTAAAATATTGATAATCGCAGTAGGTTGCATTAGTTGACTCTTACTGGTTATTCTAATTGAAGAATAAATATTTTTAGCTTTTTAAATTTAATCCTCATTAAAAATTATCCATTTCAGAAAACTCATACATTTTCTTTAGCCAGGGGTTGTTTATTCTGGATATCTTTCTGTCAATCCTTCAGGCCCAAGATTAAATGCCATACTCCCTTACCATCACCTCAAAGCCCAGGCCAACTTCTTTTTAACTAAGTTAGCTAATGTATTAGTCTATTTTCATATTGCTGATAAAGATACATCTCAGACTGGGAAGAAAAAGAGGTTTAATGGACTTACAGTCCAACATGGCTGGGGAAGCCTCAAAATCATGGTGGAAGGCAAGGAGGAGCAAATTACGTCTTACATGGATGGCAGAAGGCAAAAAGAGAGCTTATGCAGGGAAACTCCCATTTTTAAAACCATCAGATCTCGTGAGATTCATTCACTATCACGAGAACAGTGCCCGAAAGATCTGCCCCCATAATTCAATCACCTCCCACTGGGTTCCTCTCAGGACACATGGGAATCGTGGCAGTTACAATCCAATATGAGATTTGGGTGGGAACACAGCCAAACCATATCAGCCTACATTGGACTCTCTAGTCTTAATATTTACGGTTGATAAAATTTTGATTATTTATAGGAATAATCCTCATTATTAAGAAACTATATAATGGGATAGGTAAGAAATTTGAACAGTGATTCTGTCCAAATTAAGAAATATTTTAAGCCGTTTAAAGACATGACAGCGTTATTTATTGATTAGTTTAATTAAACAAAAACAACAGTTAAAAATTGCTTAATAGCACTTGATACTATCATGATATATAGATTTGAAAATAATTCAACAGATGTTTTTTAAAGAATGTATGGTTATATACTCAGTTTTCAGGTTCTTTTAAATGGCCACATAAATAAAGCAATATACAGTATCAATAAAGCATACAAAATAAATACTATGAATAACATTAATTCCTAAAGAGTTATTTGTGGCCATTCTAAGTGTTTCTGAGGAGAGGAGATTATCAAGGCGTGATTTGACATTCTGTTTAAAACATATCCACTACAGGGTTTCAGTTTCGATATATTATCAAAATAGACTAAATAAACTTGCAGAATTAATCTTCATTACTATCCTGGGAACCAAGATATGGAACTAAAGGAAAAGGAAAAATAAAGATATCTTGATGTGATTACTAGGTGAATAATGGCCAGACAGAATCTCTTTTTTTTTTTTTTTTTTTTTTTGTGGTTAGGTTTTTTTTTTTTTTTTTTTTTTTTTGGAGTAAGTGCTTTTAAATTTATTCATATCACAGAAAAGTTTAGCTGTATCTACATATATGTATACTAAAAACAGTAGTCTATCCATTATAGTTTATGATTTAGAATATGTCTATTGTAGATATAATACACAGTTGCATACATATAGTTGTGATATACAGTTGTAAAATTCTAGTAATATAGGAAACTGGTCAAGATATGTAAAAAAAAAAAAAAAAAAAAAAAAAAAAAAAGACAACTGAACTGTATTACCTTGACCTAGTTACGTTCATCATCAACTACAAGTTGATCAACCTTTTGTTGTAGTTTTGAATCAACTATATGTGTCCTAAGACTTTATATCCTGAACTCTTTGGTTTAGTGACTTTCTGAAATGTTTATTTTTTATTTTATTTTATTTTTTTCAGAGAGCTTCTTGCTCTGTCACCCAGGCTGGAGTGCATTGGCATGATATCCGCTCACTGCAAACTCTGCCTCCTGGGTTTAAGTGATTCTCCTGCCTCAGCCTCCAGAGTAACTGGGATTACCAGTGCCTGCCACCATGCCTGACTAATTTTTGTATTTTTAGTAGAGACAGAGTATAACCCTTTGGCCAGGCTGGTTTTGAATTCCTGACCCCAAGTGATCTGCCCGCCTCAGCCTCCTAAAGTGCTGGGATTAGAGATGTGAGCCACTGTGTCCAGCCTGAAACGTTTGTTTTAGATTTAAATAAAGAACATCACAAATGCACCTCCTAAAGGGACAGTAACATATCTCAGTTGACAACTGGTCACACTGATCTTAAAATAGAACTGGAAATGAGAAAAGGATGCTGATAAGGACTCCTTCTAAAGAGATAAGAAAACTATATTTGTAAAACTACTAATCTCATCTTTCCAACTATATTATTGCCCAAATTTCTTAGAACTCATAAAAAATGCTTATACATCTCAAGCTGATCATATAATTAAGAGAGGCTCCATGTATTTTGGATTTTACAGGTTCTTAAAGTCAAAATGCAATAATCTAAGGGTGAAACGTACGACAAATTGTAATTATAGTGCTATAAAAATTATAAGCATTTTAAGGCTATGTTTTATGATTTAACATTTTGAGTGTGTCATCTAAGAATTTTTATTTAGGTCTTAATAACTTCAATAGTCACAGTGGGAATCAGAGAATCCTTGAGAGCAAAAAACCCCCACAAAAGTCTACATAGTACAGAAATCTCAGAAGTTACTTTACATTGAAGGGCTATAAATATTCACACCATTATTGTCTTAAAGAGAGATGATGAGTCTTTTGGTTCATAAATATAGTTACATTTAGGGTATATATCGTGGCCTCATTAGGTGTTACAATTAAAAATGAAATATTATACTGTATGTGGACTAAACCAGCTAGAAGGCTTTTCCTACAATAAATACCTGGGTTGGCCAGAGGGAGGGGGCAGGGGTTGCCTATTATTTGCCTGCTACTTTCTGTCAGGAGGTGCTGATGAAGAAAAACGAATTTGTGTTCTTTCTATACAGATTCTTGGATTCCCTGACACTCTTCCAGATCTCATCACGGTATCTAGTCATATCTTCTCAGTGTGCTTCTCTATCATCTACTTGGATGTAAAACAGTATTGTTGCCTGGAATAATTTCTTGACCCTCTTCTTATTTATACCTCTATAGATGTTGATAGGGTTATTCACAATCACAGCTTTCATTATTAAATATAAACTGAAAACTGTCAAATCTGTATCTCTAGGTGGGGCCTCCTCTCATTCAGTTCACATGAGATCTGCTTGTTTAAAAGGATCTGAGACCTCCCCCTTCTCTCTCCCTTTCCTCCCACTCTGGCCATGTGACATGCCAGTTCTCCATCATCTTCTGCCATGATAAGAAGCTTCCTGAGGCTCTCAGCAGGAACAGACACTGACACCATGCTTCCTGTACAGCCTGCAGAGCCATCAGCCAATTAAACCTTTTTTCTTTATAAAGTACCCATTCTCAGGAATTTCTTTATGATGATACAAGAATGCACTAACACAGAGAACAATCCTCTTTACTTAAACTTATTGGTTTGAATGTTAATGTCACCCAAAAACACCCTCACAAAAACATCCAAAATGTTTGACCACATATCTGGGAACCATAGCCCTGCCAAGCTGACATATAAAATTAACCATCATAGCCAGCAAGAAACTGAAGCCTTCAGTCCAACAGGCTTCAGTGAAGTCCACTGTGCCAGTACCCACTGAGCCTGAAGGGAGATCCTTCACCTTGAGATGAGACCACAGCCCTTGGACAACACCTTAATTGCAGCTTACAGATGAGTCCTAGCAATGCCATACCTGGACTCCTGACCCACAGAAACAGTGAAATAATAAATGGTTATGGTTTTAAGCTGCTAAATTTGTGGTAATGTGTTACTCAATAATACATAATGAATACAAATATGCTTTAATTTTACCAATCTAAACAAAACAAAAAACACTCTTAATCCCATATCCCTCTGGTTGCTATTGTCTATTTTTCTGTTTCTGTCACAGCAAGACTTCTCCAAAAATGTATCTATTGTTTGTCCTGGTCAATACAGTAATCACTAGTCACATGTGACTCTTTAAATTTAATTAAATAAAAAGTGAGTTCCTCAGTCACACAAGTCACATTTTAGTGTTCAATAGCCACATGTAGCTAGTGGTTGCTGTACTGGACAGTATAGATATAGAATCTATCATATTATTATTTTCTTCATCCCAGAAAGTTCTGTAGAATAATGTCGATCTATTTCTTCAATTTATTACATCCTTTTCTCTCTTGAAATATATGCCAGTCTCATCTCTCACCATTCTCCCTACCTTTGCTGTGTCCTAGCCACTTGCCTTCTTTCTATGCTTGAATAGGTCAAAATACTCCTGAATGTGGTAGACAGAATGATGTTCCCCCAAAGATGTCTACAATCTAAGTCTTGAAACTTGGGCTGTTACCTTCCATAGCAAAGTGGAACTTTGTAGATATGATTAAGGTTACAGTCTTTGAGGTGAGAGATTATCCTTCATTATTATCTGGGTGAGCGCCATGTATTCATGTAAATACTTAAAATTAGAGAAATGTTTTGGCTGCAGTCAGAGGGACAAGTGGTGAAGATACACACGTGAAGATGAAGATTCCTACCATTGAAAATGGAGGAAGTGGGCCATGAGTCAAAAATGTATGTGGTTTCTAGAATCGGGGAAAGACAAGGCAAGAGCCTCCAGAAAGGAACACAGCCATACAGACACTTTGATTTTTGCTAGGTGAGACCTATATTGAACTTTTATCCCACAGAACTAAAATATATACTCATGTTATCTTTGGTAAATTTATGGTGTTTTGAGGCACTAAGTTACTGTAGCAATTGAAAATGAACACACTGAATCAGGGTCCATGGGAGGCTGAATAGTAGCCTTACTCCCCCGTGTCTGTGTTGTAATCTCCAGAACTTGTGAATATTACCTTATATGGCAAAAAGGACTTTGAGGATGTGATTAGCTTAAAGATCTTGAGATGGGAGAGACAGAATCATGAATTAGCCAGGTGAGTCCAATGTAATCACAAGGGTCCTTATAAGAGAAATGAAGGAAATCACGGTAAGAAGGTGATGTGTGAACAAAGCAGAAATTGGGAGTGATGTAGACATAAGATAAGGAATGCTGAAAGCCTCTAGAAATTGGATGGAACAAGGAAATCACCAAATGTGTGGTGCTTTGTTTCACCTTTAACAAAACCCTAACAAAGGGTCTTTGCAGATCCTTCCCAGAATGTCCTCCCTAAAATCCACATGGCTTTCTCCTTTACTTTATTCAATTCTCTGCTCAGTATTACTTTTCTATAGATTTTTCCTCGGATTCTTTAACTAGGATCTAATCATTCTAGAATTTTCCCAACAGTCCTAAAACGAAATGTTACAATACAAGGATTGAGAAACAATATTTTATAATCTTCATAAAAGTTGTGATTATCTGAAATTATCTAATTTGTAAATGTTTGTTTCCTTTCCCCACCCCAAGTAAAAGCTCTATGCTCAGCATAGGAGTTCAGAAATTGTTTGTCAATGAAGTGAATTAATACTTTGTCATATATGTTGCAAGTATTTTTCTGGTTTGGCAATATTACTTGCAGAGTATTTACATTTTAAAGTAGTTAAATCTAAAAATAGTTTCCTTTTAAGGTCTTTGTCTATCAAAGAAAGTAATTATTCACCTATATTTTTATTTTTAAATTTCTCTCTCCAAATATCTAACCAATGTTTCTTCACCAGTTATTTAGCAATCTACTCTCTCCTTTCTCATCTGAAATACCATTATTAGAAACGAAGTATTTATGTATATTTAAGTATGTTCTTGAGCCTGCTATTCAGTCTCATTAGTTTCTATCCATTTACCAATAGCATGCTCTTTCAATTATTATAGCTTTATACTGTTTTATTATTAACAACTATAAGCTCCATCTCATAATTCTTTTTTTCAAACATTCATCATCTAGTTTTACCAAGAATGTCCCATGAAATTTTCACTATGAATTTCAGACAAATCCAAACCAAAATAAACAAAATACAGCAACTTAAAGAAAAATGCTAGTTTCACATGAGTATACTTATCAACAAACTAATTAAGTTACAGATATAAAATATACAGTGTTTTATTATATGACAATCATACCCTAATAAAGTGGCTTTCTGAAAAAATGCTGGACATGTGGTTTGAAACTACACTAATTTTCAAATTATTGTGAAAGGAATTAATTTCTTTCCAAAATGAATTATAAAGTAACATTGATTTTCCCCCACTTAGGACAATTTCATTTTTCATCTAATCAAGATGTCCCATATTTATGTCCTTTGGTTATGTTTTCCATTGTTTACTTTTGAATCAGACTTCCTATACAATGGCAGATAACACTATTAAATAATCAGTAAGTAGAAATATAAATGTAAGTGCCTACTCAGTCTTTTATTATTCTATTTAAGCCCTTGGTCATATCAAAACAATTATAGTGTATGGGAACCTTAGAAATCTCTACTTAGAATCCCAGCATTGACGTCTATTTGTAGTGGGATCCTGAACAAGAAACTGTAACCTTTGTATTCAAAGTAATGATTTATCCCATAGGAGACTTGTGAACAATATCTAAAGATACTGGTAAAGGATTTTGCAAAGAAACCACAACAAAATAACATCTAAGGGTACAAAAAACTACACTCTCTTGAGTCAGTTTAAATTTGATTTGTCTTTTTAAAATAGTTGATTACTTTAACACAGTAGCATTCCACAGTGCCTATGAAAGAGAAAAATCTAACTGGGGCTAGGATCACTGTTTGCTGTTGCATAGATTCTGTTGCCCATAGAAACAGTGAGTAAGCAAATACTGGCCCAAAGTTATAATATGATAAAATATCATGCTATGGGATGCTTAGAAACTGTAACTTAATAGAACGTAGTGTAAAATATTATGAGTAATTTTTTTCTGAATTTAAACCAGCTTTCTCTGTTTAGTAACAATTAGGTCTCTTATAACATTCTCCAGGAAAATTAAATTAAAACAGTATTTTTTTTTTTCCCTGACGATAAAATTCTAGCTCCTTCTCATTTAAAAATGTCAGATATTTAGGCCAATCTCCATGACCCCTCCCCCACCCCGGCGCAAATCACTGACCTGCACTTATTTCATGAAATAGCATGACTGGTTAAAAGGCATTAATACACTGACATTAAAAAATTTGGAAACAAAAAATTTTTATAAAAACTTACTATGTTAACTATAGGCCATTATCATTTACCATAAATGGATAAACTCAAAACTAGTGTTCTTTTAAAAAAATCATAAAAGTATCAAGCATTTTTAAATTCCTAATTTAAATAAAATAATGAAACATCAAATTTTAATATGTTAATTTTGTTTTGCTTATTATTTGTAAAAACTTTTTCAAACCTTAATAACTCTTTCTAAATAATGGATTAAAAATTCTGTCAAATTTTTTCATTCGTAATTATTTATTTAAAAATTTTAAAAACTTTACTAATGATTTAATGCCAAATTTCTAAAAATCTACTTCAATTCAAAATATTCCTATGAAAACCTTATAATATTTACTTTGCTGTATAATCTTATTTACCTAGAGACAAGATAAAACTAATTATTGGTCTAAAAAACATTTTAAAATCTTCAAGGTGTTTTTTTAATAAGAAAATTGCCTATAAGGTAATTAGCATCTTTTTACCATCTTTTGCCATCTTTTTAACTTCTATTTTTAATGAAACTGAGAGAAACTAGGAAGTATGATAGATGGCAACCATGCATTTAATTGAATTTTCTTGCCAAAAAAAAGTAATAAAAAGTTAACATTGAGGTAGTTCCAGCTCAGGTAATGGCAAAGTAAGACTAACCCTCGTAAAGATAATAATTATAAACTCTGGACCAAACAAAACAAACAAAAATCAACAGCAAAAAAACTATTTCAAGGGAATGGAAAAAAAAATCAAAGCACACAGAAACTGGCGGATACTCAAACAGGACTGGATCCATGTTTACATGGCTTTTCCTTAGAGGATGTGCTCTAGTCCACATACTGAGTGCTAGAGCTTACGTAGAAACCACTCTTACAGGCTTGATGTGCCATACACACACACACACACACACACACACACACACACACACACAAATAAATGAAAAACAGGAGACAAAATGTAAGACAATTAAGGGATCACTACAGGAAGCTTAAAATCGACACCGTAGAGTTACAGGAGACAGAATTTTAAAAGATATATAAGAAAAAAACTGCATAAATTGAAAAATATTTAAACATGGATCCACTAAGAACCTAGGACACTGGATTAAAAGAAGATTCATATCAAGATATAACATCAGTAATTTTTGGAAGACTTTGGGGGAGAAAAAGAGGATTCTAAAAGCTTTCAGAGCAATAAAATAGGTTACAAATAAATGATAATGGATTAGAATGGTGCTGGGTTTGTATAGCAGTGCTGGATACCAGAAGTCAATGAATTAATGCCTTTAAAATTATAAAGACATATTCAAATAAGAAGCTATTTGAGGATATGTTCCATTACTGTGACAAAATAAATGAAGAAAAGGGAAGAGATATG
This sequence comes from Cebus imitator, assembly GCF_001604975.1. Taxonomy (NCBI): domain Eukaryota; kingdom Metazoa; phylum Chordata; class Mammalia; order Primates; family Cebidae; genus Cebus; species Cebus imitator. Next base: position 3,769,814 of record NW_016107331.1, on the reverse strand, counting down.
TCTTAGTCTGCTCAGGCTCTGACAACTAAATACCTTAGACTGGGTTTCTATAAACAACAGAAGTTATTGCTCACAGTTCTAGGAGCTACGAAGTTTAAGATCAAAGGATCAGCATATTTGGCATCCGGAGAGGGCTTGTTCCTCATAGAGCACCTTCTCACTGCATTCACACTTGGCAGGAGAAACAAGTTAACAGCTTCGCTCAGGCATCTTTTACAAGAGCACTAATCCCATTCATTAGGTCCTGGCCCTCAGCACAGAATCACCTCCTAAGAGCAACACATCTTAATACAATCACATTAAGATAAGAGGAATTAACCTTGAACATATGAATTTGGAGAGATACAAACATTCAAACACTACAACATGGGATCAAAAAATACTGGAATTCAGTACAAAGGAAAGAAAAGCAGGATCTTCAAAACAATGGTGAAGGGATTTCTACAGATTACCTAAATTCTTCCGTCCTCCTTCTTTTCCTTGTATTATTTTATATAAAGATTTTTGGTGACAGTTAATTTAATAAATTAGGCTTTAAATTACACAATATCTAGATGTTTGGTTTTGGTGGGGGAGGTTTCCTGAATAAGAATATAAATTAATACACCAACAGTTAGATAGTATATATTTCTTTATGTGAGTGAGCATGAGAGCATCTTCACTTGAAGAAAAAACAGTTGGATCCTGTTAAGCAGAAGCAGAAAACTGTTTTTGCTGTTTTGTATGGAAGTTCAAATACACAGGAGGGTATTAAATGTGCTGAGTAGCTGTGGGTTGTGCGGGTTATCTTGAAGGCCAGAGCAACCATTCTATACTCTGCTCATTAATGTCACCTGGTTTTCCCTTCTATTATGGCAACAGGATACACTAGAGGAGATGAGAGAGAAGGACGAGAAAACGAGAGGTTTTATTCCTGTTTGGGGGAAGGGAGTTTTTACTTTTTTAACATATATCTAATAGCATTGCTTCAGCAATGGTATTTTGCTTCAAATTCCTAGTTGTTTTGGCTCTCCTAGAATTGCCATATTGCAAACCTCAGCAATATCGATAGGCAGCAAACCCTTTTCAGCAGTCCATACCCTAGCACTACAGGCACTTCTGCTGTATTGCTGACTAAGCACCAACAGCCAGGCAGCACTCCCTTATTAAAAGGTCCAAGTTTGGGCTCCACTGGACATCTCCTGTAAATTCATTGGTTCTGGTGATGCCAATTTTTTCACTTCTGTTCCCATTGCTTTGATGTGGTAGCCTGTTCCTGTAATCATTAATCTCTGGCTAACCTGTGTTCCCTTTTGGCTATTTCAATTCTCCTGGTATTTCCCTATATTAAATCTCTGTTGAAGTACTTATTCCGGTTTAGTTTCCTGATTGAACCTTGTCTAATACCAATAGTGAAAGGAAAGCTCAGAAAACAGGCATGCAGATGGCTTATAGACATGTCGCTCTAAAGTAACAAGGACAGAGAATTCCACAATAAATACATACATAAAAAAGGAACTGATGCATTTAATACCATGTCTAAGTACCGAGACAAGGCTAATATATCTGTCAGAGAATTTGGATCTAAATTAGAGATTGATACACAAAAAACTGATATATGTTTTCCAAAAACTCTAGAATGTTTTTCAAGAAATGAAATGTTCTCTATATATCTCTAATGTTGATAATTAAAGTCATAATAAAATACTCAATGTTAATATAATCAGAAATTAAAATATAAAAAATTAAGCTATAACTATATTGGAAATTAAGGGAAGACTGAGAAGGTTTGTTGGAGGTGGTAATAAATTAAGAAAATTACTTGAGATCAGAGGAAGATGGCCGACTAGGAACAGCTCAGGATTGCAGCTCCCAGTGAAAGTGCAGAGGGTGAGTGGACGCCGCATTTCCAGACGGATTTTTATTGCCCAGAGACCAGGAGATTCCCAGGTGGAATCTTCCCAGGAGATTCCCACGGGTCGCCAGTGCAGCTGTTTCAGCTGGCGCAGCTGTTTCAGCCCGTGTGGCTGCTTTGCCTGCGCTGTGATGCGGCGGTTCTCCGTACAAAAGACACTGGTCGGGGTGCCCTCTTAGCTGGCAATCGGAGCCCTGAGATGGCAGAGTTGCCCATTCATCTGAAATAGCGAGCCAGGCCAGGAGATTCGTAGGCAAAAACACCGCCAGGAATCTTAGCACCGCTGTTTCAGCCGGCTCAGTGAGTCGCGCCATGGGAGATCCTGGCGCCTTTTCAACAGGCGACTGGGACACTGGCAGAGAGTCGACCGTTCAACAACAGCAACAACAACAAAAAAGATTCTGAGTTAGGGAGCCAGGTGATCTGGCTCGGCTGGTCCCACCCTTGGCCCCCCCCCCCAACATACACACACACACACACACACACAAAAACTGTAACTGAAAACACTCTGGGTTGAGAGTTTCACAGCAAGCACAGCTGAACCCAGGACGGTCAAGGCTCTGTGGGGGAGGGGCGTCCGCCATTACTGAGACACTCCACCACTACGGAGGCAGTCTGACCATCGCTCAGGCAGCCCGCCGTTGCTGAGGCAGCCTGCCATTGCCGAGGCAACCTGCCACTACAGAGAGAGTCTGCCATAACAGAGGCAGGCCACCATCGCCAAGGCAGTTCTAACTACATCCATATAAACAGGACTGCAGGGAAGATCACACAGCAGCTGGGCGGAGCCCACAGCAGCTCAGCAAAGCCTCTGCAGGCAGACAGTGACTAGGCTGCCTCCTCGCTGGGCAGGGTAGCCCTGAAAGAAAAAAAAAAAGGCAGCAGCACAATGGAAACTCATAAATAAACCCCTAACTCCCTGGGAGAGAGCACCTGGGGGGAAAAAAAAAAGGGGGGAGTTTACGAATTCTGTTGCAGCAGACCTATACGCACCTGCCCAGCAACTCTGAATGAACAACAGAGCTCACAGCTCAGGACCTGAGCTCCAATAAAGGACAGACTGCCTCCTCAAGCAGCTCTCTGACCCCCGTACATCCAAAGAGTCACCTCATAAAGGAGAGAACAGGCTGACATTTGGCGGGCATCATTCTGGGACAAAGATAGCAGAAGAGGAAACTGGTAGCAACCCTTACTGTTCTGCAGCTGCTGCAGGTGATCCCCAGGCAAGCAGGGCTGGGAGTGGACCTCAGCAGTCCTACAGCAGAAGGGCCAGACTGTTAGAAGGAAAGCTAAGAAAAAGAAGTAACTTCAGCATCCACAAACGAAGTTCACTCATAGAGACCCAATCTGAAAGTCAGTAACTATAAAGAACAGGTGGATAAACCCACAAAGTTGGGAAGAAACCAGCACAAAAAGGATGAAAACACCCAAAACCAGAACACCTCTCCTCCTAAAAGGGATGACAACTCCTCACCAGCAAGGGAACAAGGCTGGATGGAGAAGGAGT
>NW_016107331.1:3763009-3764888 GCF_001604975.1 Cebus imitator | reverse complement strand
TAACGATCCTAAATATATACGCACCCAATACAGGAGCACCCAGATACATAAGGCAAGTTCTTAATGACTTACAAAGAGACTTAGACTCCCACACAATAATAGTGGGAGACTTTAACACTCCATTGTCAATATTAGATCAACCAGACAGAAAATTAACAAGGATATCCAGGACCTGAACTCAGACCTGGAACAAGCAAACCTAATAGACATTTACAGAACTCTCCACCCCAAATCCACAGAATATACATTCTTCTCACCACCACATCACACCTACTCTAAAATTGACCACATAATTGGAAATAAATCACTCCTCAGCAAATGCAAAAGAACAGAAATCATAACAGTCTCTCAGATCACAGTGCAATCGAGTTAGAACTCAGAATGCAGAAACTAACTCAGAACCGCACAGCTTCATGGAAAGTGAACAACTGGCTCTTGAATGTTGACTGGATAAATGATGAAATGAAGGCAGAAATAAAGATGTTCTTCAAAACCAACGAGAACGAAGACACAACATAACAGAATCTCTGGGACACATTTAAAGCAGTCTCTAGAGGAAAATATATAGCAATAAATGCCCACATGAGAAGCAAGGAGAGATCTAAAATTGAAACCCTAGCATCAAAATTAAAAGAGCTAGAGGAGCAAAATAAAAAAATACTCAAAACCTGGCAGAAGACAAGAAATAACTAAGATCAGAGCAGAACTGAAGGAGATAGAGACACAAAAAACCCTTCAAAAAATGAATAAATCCAGGAGCTAGTTTTTCAAAAAGATCAACAAAATAGACAGACCACTAGCCAGATTAATAAGAAAGAAAAGAGAGAATAACCAAATTGATGCAATAAAAAACGATAAAAGGGGATATCATCACAGATTCCACAGAAATTCAAACCATCATCAGAGATTATTACAAACAACTCTATGCACATAAACTAGTAAACCTGGAAGAAATGGATAAATTCCTGGACACTTGTCTCCTCCCAAGCCTAAACCAGGAAGAAGTTGAAACCCTGAATAGACCAATAACAAGGTTGGAAGTTGAGGCAGCAATTAAGAGCCTACCACCCAAAAAAAGCCCAGGTCCAGATGGGTTCACAGCCGAATTCGACCAGACATACAAAAAGGAGCTGGTAGCATTCCTTCTGAAACTATTGCAAATAATCCAAAAAGAGGGAATCCTTCCCAAATCATTTTATGAGACAAACATCATCCTGATAACAAAACCCGGCAGAGACACAACCAGAAAAGAAAACTTCAGGCCAATATCCATGATGAACATAGATGCAAAAATCTTCAATAAAATACTGGCACACCAATTGCAACAGCACATCAAAAAGCTTATCCATCATGATCAAGTAGGCTTCTTCCCAGGGATGCAAGGCAGGTTCAGCATACACAAGTCTATAAACGTAATTCACCACATAAACAGAACCAAAGACAAAAACCACATGATTATCTCAATTGATGCAGAGAAGGCCTTTGATAAAATTCAACAGCGCTTTATGCTAAAAAAAACCCTCAATAAACTAGGTATTGACGGAACACATCTCAAAACAATAAAAGCTATTGATGACAAACCAACAGCCAATATCATACTGAATGGGCAAAAACTGGAAGCATTCCCTTTGAAATCTGGCACAGGACAAGGATGCCCTCTCTCACCACTCCTATTCAATATAGTACTGGAAATTCTGGCCAGTACAATCAGGCAAGAAAAAGAAATAAAGGGTATTCAAAAAGGAAAGGAGAAAATCAAATTGTCTCCATTTGCAGACGACATGATTGTATATCTAGAAGACCCCATCGTCTCAGCCCCAAATCTCCTGAAACTGATAAGCAACTTCAGCAAAGTCTCAGGATACAAAATCAATGTGCA
>NW_016107331.1:3751702-3761871 GCF_001604975.1 Cebus imitator | reverse complement strand
TTAAGGACTTAGAAATAGAAATTCCATTTGACCCAGCAATCCCATTACTGGTTATATATCCAAAGGATTATAAATCGTTCTACTATAAGGACACGTGCACACGAATGTTCATTGCAGCGCTGTTTACAATAGCAAAGACCTGGAACCAACTCAAATGCCCATCGATGATAGACTGGACAGGGAAAATGTGGTACATATACACCATGGAATATTATGCAGCCATCAAAAATGATGAGTTCGTGTCCTTTGTAGGGACATGGATCCACCTGGAAACCATCATTCTCAGCAAACTGACACAAGAGCAGAAAATCAAACACCGCATGTTCTCACTCACAGGCGTGTGTTGCACAGTGAGAACACATGGACACAGGGAGGGGAGCACTACACACTGGGGTCTGTGGGGGGGAATCGGGGAGGGCCGGGTGAGTGGGGAGGTGGGGAGAGATAGCATGGGGAGAAATGCCAGACATAGGTGAAGGGGAGAAAGGCAGCAAATCACACTGCCATGTGTGTACCTATGCAACAATCTTGCATGTTCTTCACATGTATCCGAAATCCTAAAATGCAATAAAAAAAGTCAAAAAAAAAAAGAAAATTACTCATCTTCTATAATAAAAAGATAATAGATAATATCTATCATTGAAAATAAAAGGAAATGTAACAAGCCAGTTATTTAGAAGTTTAGAGATAAACAGAATTTGAAAAAATAAAATAAAAGAGTTTAAAATACAATCAAGAACAGGGATGAATTGGTACAGGACTGCCAGTTTTTCATTATAAGATTTGCAGAAACTATTTGACTTTTTAAATTATCATGCATATATAACTTTGATAAGATAAAAATTTTAAAAAATAGGTTTGAGATAAGGTAAACTAGTTCACTTTTAGGCTATTTGCTATGGCTACAGAACATTCACTGTTGATAGAATAATGTCAAGAGAGAATATAAAAGTATCCTTTTATAGTCTGGTAACATAGTTCATCAATACTCCAGGCAAGAATAGAATGACCTCCTGAAAAACCTAATGATGTCCAGCCAAATATTGTCTAGAAAAACTTCTAAACATTAACTATGCCAAAAACAAAATTATTTTTGGTGACATGTTATAGCGACCTAATGTACAATAATAAAAAATGCCATTCAACAGATTCTTTCTTATTGTTACCAAGAATATAGAGTCAAGGTCACATCTGAAATTAGCAGGAACAATTTTGGGGTTCTCTCAAAGTGGAGAAAGACACTTGATAACTCCTGGTAGATACAGAGTTATGGGCCTACTTCTGAGCAATCATTTGAAACCTTGAGCTGCTGAAATGTTTTAATGGGCATAGTCCTAGCTCAGCCTTGTCATTTCATATACTTGGATTTCCTCCAAATCTTAATTCTAGTGTTCCCCACTCTGACTATAACCTTTTATCTCCTTATTGCTCTTATCTCTGATTTCTGTTACAATAATCTCTCCTATATTATGATCATCTATTTTCTATTTTCTGAAGTCCATTTCTGCCTGCAAGCCTTCTCTATATAATCCAGATTCCATGAAATCCTTCTTCAACCACACTCTTAGCAACATCCTCAACCACAATCCCTTTCAATTTAGATCAATATAAACCTCTGCCTTCTTATTTCTATAACTGGGCAAAGAAACACTAGCTACTGGAAAAATGATAAAAATTCATTATTATCAGCTGCTGCTTTTAGCAATCTTATTGGTTTTTCCTGGTAAGGCCGTTTAACTATTCCTTGCATCAGATTTTCCAAACCTTTACCACTATTCTCACCTTTTTTCTGTATTAGTAGATGACCTTGCCTTCTAATGCAGTAAAAAAATCCAGATAAAGTATGAACTCTTTCAAATTCCTCACACCTAGACTCTTATCAATGTTCTATTAATTAAAGATAATTATGGCCTGCCTTTCTATATCTTTTTCTCAGAAAATCCATCACCTTACAATCCAGGCTGACCTCTTTGCATCTCATGAGTGCCCTGGCTAGAGCTGAGTGGAGCAGGGTTAGACTTACCTGACTCTAGAAGAACCAATTTATGATAGGTTGAGCCTATCCAGTTCTCTGTGAATAATGCAAGCTGGTACAGAGTAAGTGTTGGGTGCTAGTGTGTTCCTACTGAGCTGGGGCATAGAAGACATTTTTCTGGCCATGAAAACAATGAAGCAGACAAAGTCAGTCTGCAAACAGAGACAAGAAGTTAAAGTTGATGCCAGGTATTCACAGCTCTACTTAATCCCACTGGATTCTGTGAAACCTTGCACTTCCATAATATACTTCCCTGGCAAACCCCACCCCTAGCTTTTTCAAAGATAAAGCCAAGTATGTTTCCACCACCCTCATGTCTTTGCTTCATATTAAAAGAGAGACAGAGAGAGAGACACAGAGAGAGAGAGGGAGGGAAGGAGAGAGAGAGAAAGAAAGAGAAAGAGAGAGAGAGAGAAAGAGAGAGAGGTGCTCCTATTACATTGGAGGAATAATTTCTCCAGCTTTGCTCTAGATAGAATTCACTTGGACTCTTTAGCTATCCCATTCATTTTTCACATCTTCATTCAACACATACCTAAGAATATGTTATGTGTTAGATATTTGGGAAGAGAAATAACAGACATTGTGAAAATGGTAAAAAATGTTTCTTCTCTTTATGTCACATTATCCAGAAGGAGAGATGGATAATTAAATCACTAATTACATTAAAGCTTGATGGCTGTTACTATGAGAAATGCCAAGTGCTGTAGTAGTACATGACAGGTCAATCTATTCTGGTGGAGTAAACCGGTATCAAGCTGAGAATTGAAGGCTAAGTAAGAGCTAGCCACACAAGGGGAATAACGAGTAGAGAAGGAGTACTTTGGGCTGGAGTAGCACATGCAAAGCCTCAGAGGTGATAGTGAATGTTACACATTTGAATCACTGAAAAAAAAAAAATCTGAGAAATAGGAATTGAGAAGGGAAATAGCAAATGATATGGCTGGACAAGTAACCGAAGACCAGGTCATGAAAACCACATCAAAAACTCTGATGTCAATTATCCTTTCTCCAGCATTTGCAAACTCTAATACTTTATTACATTTTTCCTTTTAATGTTTAAACTAATTCAAATGTTTCACATTTTTAAAATCTCCCTTAATCTCCTTTTACTACTGCCTTCCTTCTCCCCTTTCTATATTCTCCACTGAACTTCTCTCTACCAATGTCAGTGTCCTTTGTTTTCAAAACCAATAGACATGTCACGGTTTTTATTTGCTAGCACTGGCTTGACTTCTGACACCACACTTGCCTGGTTTTCATCCTATGACCCTTACCACATTTGATCAGTCTCCTTTGTGTAGTACTCTTTCAGTGCCAGTCCTGTGATGGCTGACTACATTCTTATTCTCAACTCCTCTTCTTTCTCCCCTTTCTCTTTCTGAGTGATCTCAAGTTTGAGATCATGAGATCTCACCCACCAACAATAAGCTGATGAATTCCAAGTCTATCTCTAGGCCAGCTCAGTATTCTGACCTTCATCATATCCATACACTAACCTTTCTACTAGCTGTCTCCAATTGAATGTCTCAAAAGGTCCTCAAATTTACCATATCTAAAACTAAACACATCCATTTCCCACCCCCCAAAAAAAACAAAAACAAAAACAAAAAAACCTGCTTTACCTCTAGTAAGCAAAACCTCTACCCAGCTAGTAACCCAATTTAAAATCTGGAGCGTCCCCCTTGATTTTGCTTTTCCTTCTTCCTTATCTCCCCCATCCATTTAATCACCGGTTTCTGTCAATCCTACTTCTGAAATAGCTCTCCACTCTGTCCCCCTTATCTCAATCTCAATTATACCCATCTTAGTTCTAATCCCCAAAGCATGCCATTTAGATTACTGTGACAGCCTTCCAACTAGGATCCCACACTCTTCTAGTGACTTGTTTCATTCTCTACATTTATCAAAGTGATTTTTAAAGTGTAAATCTGATTATGTCAATCCTGGCTTAAGGTTCTAAAGACTTCTTGGCCCACAAGGTTTTTCTTCCTCAGAACCTGCTTACCTCTCAAGCTTTATCTCTCCCAATTACCCACTTCAAAGCCATGATCCGCTTTCCTGAAACATCTATAGTCCTCCATTCCAACAGGAATCTTCATGCTCTCTTTTCTCGTTTTCGTACAACACTGAACAAATATATATGCAACATAATTAAATCACATCACTCTGACCCTACTTTTATCCTGGATTACTTTTATCCTGCAATTTCAATGAATTGAGTCTCAATATAAAGAAAAACTACATGCAGAAATGGCTTCATAATTGCATTTCTCAATGCCCTTCATATAATGAGACCCAAGCTTGATATATTTTTAGAGAATAACCCCCCCTCCAAAAAAAAGGTATTAAAGGTATCTGATGAACAAACTGATAATGTTACAGCTTTACCACTTAATTGATCTTGGGAGCAATGTAATCAATTCTCTTTCGATTAGGTACTAAAAATTAAAGCTTATTCTAAAACTAAAGCTTTTCTGAGGCAGAGGGTTTCCTCTTCCTTATTTCCTATCCTCATTCTAGTTTTAAAGTCAATGCTTTTATATACATTTTGTCTGTTTTTACTGAAATGTACATTAAAAGCCATTTCAAAATAAACAAAAATCAATTTATAGATAATGTAAAAAACAGCATATTTAGCATTTAAGTCTTTTTATGGAAATAACATTTAAAGGCAATTACAAATAGAAAATTGACAGGGGGGTAATTTACTGATTTAAAATGTTTCTCTTGCCTATCATATATGCTAATATTACTCCTTTAATTTATTAATATTAAGAAAAAAATACTTTAATAATTTTATCTAAAAATAGATTATGATGCAACTTCATTAACTGGTATCAAAAATCATTTCCCCAGCATGGCAGCTCATACCTGTAATCCCAGCACTTTGGGAAGCTGAGGCAGGCAGATATCTTGAGCTCGGGAGGTTGAGAACAACCTGGCCAACACGGTGAAACCCCAGCTCTTTAAAAAATAGAAAAATTAGCCAGGTGTGGTGGCAGGCACCTGTAGTCCCAGCTACTCAAAAGGTTGAGGTGGAAGGACTGCCTGAGGCTGAAAGGTGGAGGTTACAGTGAGCCAAGATCATGCCACTACACTCCAGCCTTAGTGACACAGTGAGACTCTGTTTTAAAAAAAAAAAAAAAATTCAATCTTTTATATACCTATTTTATCTTAAAATTACTTCTAAATACATGTATCTTTGCAAATTAGCTCAAGAAAGAAAGGTACAAAACATGTCTCTAGAAGGTAACTACCATATACCCCACATTCATTTGTAAGAAAGTTCAGATAAGCCTTCTACAGCCCCTACACCACACAATCATAGCACCTTGCTCAATCTTTTAAATTTTATTTTTATTTTTAAGTTTCATGGGTACACAGAGGTGGCACCTTTATTTTTCACCAAGTATTCACAACAATTTTCACTAAAATTACTTTGACTATTCATTTATTTTACATATTTTTCTGTCTTCCTAACATCTATCCACAATCAGAAACTCCCATGAAAGATATCTAACTTCTTAATCAGCATATCCTTAGCAACCAAAAAGTATTTGTCAGTTGATAAAAGAGTGAATGAATTATGTCTAACTAACAACCATAACAAACATTGGCCAAAGGTGTGGAATGTTTGGTATAGATTATAACTTACACTAATCAATAACTAAGATGGGGTAGCTATTACTGACATAATTAATATGATTTTATCTTATTTTACTATTATTATTATTTTATAGAGACAGGGTCTCACTCTGTCACCCAGGCTGGAATGCAGTGGTGGAATCATAGCTCACTCTAACTTAGAATTCCTGGGCTCAAGCAATCCTCCTGCCTCAGCTTCCCAAGTAGCTAGGACTACAGGAGTATACCACCACACTTGGCTCATTATCTCTGTAGAGATGGACTCTCCTTATGTTGCCCAGGCTGATTTCAAATTCCTGGCCTCGGTGGGGCACAGTAGCTCATGCCTATAATCCTAGCACTTTGGGAAGCCAAGGCAGGCAGATCACCTGAGATCAGGAGTTCGAGACCAGCCTGGCCAACATGGCAAAACCCTGTCTCTACTCAAAACATAAAAATTAACCAGGCGTAGTGGCATGTGCCTGTAGTCCCAGCTACTCAGGAGGCTGAGGCAGCAGAATCACTTGAACCCAGGAGGCAGAGGTTGCACTGAGCTGAGATGACACCACTGCACTTCAGCATTGGCGACACAGCAAGAATGACTCAGAAAAAACAAAAAAATCAAACTCCTGTCCCTCAAGCAATAGTCCAAACTTGACCTTCCAAAGTGCTGGGATTAAAGGTGTGAGCCACTGAATCCAGTCCCCAATTTTAATTAGCATTTACCATGGTCAAAATAACTTGAATTATTAATAGTTTATTTATAAAAGTTTAGTAGTAACACTTATTCATTCGTGTTTTCACTTTTCAAATACATATATATTTAATTTTTTTCCAAATATTCCTATTATGAGATGTAAAGATCTTTATCATTTTAGTTTCAATAGCATTGAATGTAAGGAGCTGTAACTGGAATGAGATACAAGAAAAATTTAAAAATTATACCATAATGTTTTTCTACTGCTACTTCCACTACCACCATGAGGTAACATTCACTAAGTAACATTTATTAAGTATTTACCATGTTTCACACATTATGTCAGTTAATACAGAAGTCTCAGGAGGGAGTTAATAGTAATAAAAGTTCAGATTTCAAACTCTGAATCTAAGACTAAACTAATATAAGGAATATATGAAATGTACTCAATAAGTTTCTGTAGAATGCTACATGAAAACTTGAAATTCAATTGAACATTTCTTCCTTAGTTCCTACAATATATGTGTACAAGGCAATCTATATTATAGAATGATTAATTTGATGGATTATCTGCTTTATATAAATGAAGAGAGTATCAGTACTTTATAAGGCCTACAATGTTAATAAATTGATTTCAGAAAAAATTAGTAAAAATTATAATTAGCACAGATTATAATACCACACCATGAATTTTTAACTTTTAAAAGCTCTAACTACATACGTAGCCGGACAAAATTGTTGAACTATTGCAGTACTAACATACTACCATAACTGTTTGCAATGAAGTAATGTCAGTGCATGAAATACCAACTGTTGTATGGTAACTATGTAAATAAGTCATGTTACATAGAATAGTACCTTGGTGTTGGCAAATTTTAAAACCAGAAACACAGTTTCAGTTAAGTCCAAAAGAAATAAACTGTTACAGCATACTCCAGTTCCACTTCAGTGAATTGTTTTTCTTAAAGCAATCTCAAGTGAGAATGCTTATCCATCGCCAAAAAATGTTCAAACGGTATAGCAGTTACTGTATTTTGACAATTTAGTAATTACATTTCATTCAATGGAGCGCTAAAGTATAAATCCCTAAAACTAAAGAGCAATGGAAGTGAAAGTGTCACTCTGACAATACAATCTATATTAAGATACATAGTTATATGAGAAGTCATATCCACAGGGAAACACTGTCAGATAAAAAATGAGTATTTGGAAAAAATTTTAAAAAGATTTTTCTTTGATTGTATAACTCAAAAGATTAGATCAAAGATTTACGTTCAATTACAAGACATTCCTTGGCACTTACAGTCATGGTAAAAATAAATTAACTGGGAAAAGGCATTCCCCTTAATAAACAAGTTCACAAAACTACAGAATATAGATTCTTAAAAATTACTATAATTTTATAAATCAGTGTTTGGCTATAAGTTGAAGATGACACCATGATGCCTAGCGTGCCTGTCACAGTCAAAGCCCCTTTTTAGCAAGGTGGCTCCCACAGGTTTATTTAATTTTTAAACTGAGTAACTAAACATCTACAGATTCCCGGTAAGTTTTTAGAAGTCCATGTTTGGATACATAAATTTGCCACCCAGGTATTGCTAAATTGGATAAACATACAACACGAAGAAAAATCACAGAAAGATTGAGTATAGAGATAGCTAACTGCTTCTCAAGAGACTTGTTCTAAACTCTTCCCAAAGGGATCCTACGTACTAAGTGACAGCAACTGTCACATTCTGTGTCCCCTGAATTAACAATCAAGTGATGATTTTAAGCAAACTACAGAATGCAGTTCCTACAAGGTTAGCTTGTTCTCAACTGGACAAATCGAATATTCTAGTTCACTGCACATTAGTCTTACAGGAACTAGATGCCAAGTGTGACTGGGGGCCAAAAGTGGCTGTATTCCATTCTGTCCTTACCTTCCCCTCAACTAACATACTCTGATATGTATGAATATTTCTAATACACTTCCATCTTCAAAGGTCATTTGTGATCTGTTCTTTATGATTTTAGAAAATCTAACTTGACTACACAATCTAGAAAGACTTCTTGAAGTTGAATATCTGGCATAGTTACCTCAAAAGCAACTTCCTAAAGCAACACCCTTTCCCCTGTGTAGTAACACTCAGTTTAGCACACAAGAGATTTACAAAGAAGTGTTATAAAAGTGTTCATTAATACCATGTTTTTTCAGAAGTACAGCAATCTCAGAGTAGATGAACAAATTTGGGGATAATAGTAGCAGCATAAAACATTAATCAAAATGTCAATATGTAGGACCATAATCAGACTCCCAACATCAAGACTAGCAATGGCTAGTATTTCAGCCTTATCGAATCTGTGGTATCCTAAAGCTAGCTCATTCCCTAAATTCCCTTACAGTGCCCTGGGTATCCTCTAGATAATGCAATAGAAAAACGTAAAGAAAATAAGAACTACTTCTACTCATGTTTTTTTCATAAATGTAGATTTCATATTATAAATAACAAAATAAATCCTGAAACAGTATCTGAAAATAAAACCAGAGAGTATAACGAGCAGTGACTGTTGTTAGAACACAAGTGCAAACATTTTCTTGCAGACAACTCACGTCATCACTATGTACTACCACTGAAAAAAGGAAGAGTCCAGAATGTTTTGAACCTGTGAGACACAACACAAAACCAGGATCACAGAAAGAACTTGTTCGCAAGTTAGCAGAGAGGAAAGAGAGCGATGATGCAAATTTTTCCATTGTTGTCTCATCGGTGAGTAACCTAGAGGAACCACCCTGTCTTGAATTAAACATGATTTCTTCTCATTGCCAAAAGCAATCTAAGATTCTTCTTTTTTAACGTGAGGAGTAACCTCTAATTTCATGAAAAAATACTTCTGTGAAATACTGAATAAAGAGATTTATTTTTTTATAGTTTAATATGACATGTCTGAAAAATAGAATTAAAATCTGCAGAGGAAAGGCCATCCTCAAAATCTAACAGTAAATACACAGACACTATAAACTTATTTATAGACTTATTTATAGTTTAATAATCCCATTTACATTTTCATGTGTTAATTCAATCATAAACATAGAGAACTAGAGTGGAAATTCCATCAATCATCTGTATTAAATCCTCCAATAACCAAACCTATTATTCTCAAAAAGATCTTAAAGAATCACAGTTTAAAATGGTCTTTAGGGACAAGCAATGGTTAGAAGGCTTGTTTGGAAAAGTTATAAATATTAACTGATCGATAGATGTCAACAGAAAGCCTTTCAACATCTTGGGAAAGAAGGATCCAGAGCCAACTGGAAGCCCTATTTTCTCTCAGTGTGGCTCGTAAGACTGAACACATAAACACTGTCAGGGAAGTCCCAATTCCCACACTCCTATGAAAGAATGAAAGGATCAAGACACTGAAAATACTGAAGGTTCTCCACCACTCACTGTACCATCGTACTACTACTATGTATTGTCCTTTGCAAATCAAAATGATTCTGATTCATTTTTGATAGAAAACAATGTTTGGCTTTAAGATTTTTCAATAGTGCTAGAGAGCAAAAACATATTTTGTCCATATTGCCTTTTGACCAATTATATGGACACATAAAATCGGTGTGCCAGTGAAAGTAAAATTAGCACTATTTAAATCAACAGGCCGGGCACGGTGGCTCAAGCCTGTAATGCCAGCACTGTGGGAGGCCAAGGCGGGTGGATCACGAGGTCAAGAGATAGAGACCATCCTGGTCAACATGGTGAAACCCCGTCTCTACTAAAAATACAAAAAAATTAGCTGGGCATGGTGGCGCGTGCCTGTAATCCCAGC
>NW_016107331.1:3726845-3751612 GCF_001604975.1 Cebus imitator | reverse complement strand
AAAAAAAAAAAAAAAAAAAATCAACAGTATGTGTTAGAAACCGTGCTAGGGGTTGAGCATGAAAGCATAAATAGGGCATACTTTCTGTCTTTGTGAAAAAAATCTGGCAGGAGAAACTGAAATGCAATCATGTAACCAAAACAACAATTTCAAAAGAGTTAATGGGATAAAGTTAGAAAAAAATCATGAATGCTACGCTATGGCATTTGGCCTTTATTTTCTAGGCTAGAGCTTACAAAGTCAAGTATCTTCAGAGGCCAGGTAGGTACAACAAATGAGTAAAGTTGATAGAATGGGAAACTATACAGAGCATTTCCCATCTTCTGGGGCAGCTACTAAGTAGTGGTAGTAGATTGTTATCTCTTGGAATTGTGGGCCAGTAAACTCAGATTTCTAATTTTCCAAGAGAAGCCAGAAACTTAGATTTTTTTTTAGGAGTAAGTTTCCAGTCATAATTGTTGGAAACTCATTTAAAGTTTTTTCTACATGTAAGGACCAAACACACCATATCTATAGGCTATATTTTGTCCTCCGATAAAGACAACAAGGTAGGACTTCCAGTGATTTTCAAGCAGGAGAAAGTGATTAGACCTGCATTTTAGAAATGCTCCTCTGGTGGTTGATCAGGGTAGGTAGGACCAGAGATAAGAAAACCAGTTGTTTGTAAAAGTATCAGCAAGAAAACATTGTAAACTTAAATATGCATAGTAGAAAATGCTGACAGATTTACCTGAGTGAAAAGAATTGAGGACTAGACATGCATGCAAGCTGAGAGGTGGAACCAAGTAGAGTTGGGAAATTAAAATACAAGACAAAAGCAGAGTGTGAGAATGGGAATGAATGCAAATCTAATAGAATGAATTTAAGGAAGGGTGGGAAAGACCAGCATTGGAGAATTTGGACTTAGAACAAGAAAGGGATTTTTCCTTTACTGAAACTAGAGAAGGACAAGAATACAGACACATTTAAGACACAAAAGAAAGTAGAAGAAATATCTACCTAATAGCTTCTATTATCTTAGTAGTAGGCAAAATTCCAACATGGTTCTCAAGATTCCCACCCACTGGTATATACGCCCTGCCATGTATAATCCTTCTCCTTTCCAGTGTGAGTGAGAATTGTGGATTTGAGAGATATTCACTCCCATGATTAGGTTAGTTTATATGGCAAAACTGACTTATAAAAGGAGATCATTCCAGTTGGGCCTGATCAAGAGAGTCCTGAAGGGGACTGGGTTCTTCATAAGAAGTGGGAATTAGACTGGAAGGAACTTGTCTATTGCTGGTTTGAATATTGAGGGTACCATAAAATGGCCTCTAGTTGCTGAAAGCAGGTTAGCTACGAGGCAGTAAGAAACTGAATGCTGCCAACAATTATATGAGCTTGGAAGAGCACCAGAGCCCCTCATGAAAATGTAGCCAACTGACACTTTGATTTCAGCCTTGAGAGATCCTGAGCAGAGAACCCAGCTGAGCCATGCCTGGACTCCTGATCTATAGAAATAATAATAGGTGAAATAACAAATTCTTGTTGGTTTTAGCTTCTAAGTTTGCAACAATTTATTATATGGCAACAGAAAACTAATACACTTAGTAAATGGAAAATACAGCTTTTTGAATGAAAACAACATGGATAACAAAGATGAGGTTGGTGGATCTGCCACAAATGAGTCAAGCTGATTTTCTTTATTTATTTATTTTTTTTTTTTTTTGAGACGGAGTTTCACTCATGTTACCCAGGCTGGAGTGCAATGGCACGATCTCGGCTCACCGCAACCTCCGCCTCCTGGGTTCAGGCAATTCTCCTGCCTCAGCCTCCTGAGTAGCTGGGATTACAGGCACGCACCACCATGCCCAGCTAATTTTTTGTATTTTTAGTAGAGACAGGGTTTCACCATGTTGACCAGGATGGTCTCGATCTCTTGAACTCGTGATCCACCCGCCTCGGCCTCCCAGAGTGCTGGGAATACAGGCTTGAGCCACCGCGCCCGGCCCCAAGCTGATTTTCTTTCTTTTTTTTTTTTTTCTTTTACAGTAAATTTGGTCTCATTCAGTTTTATGCAAATGTCATATAAGGCACAAAATTATTCACTAGAAAGGGAAATAATTACTTGTGTTACATAAAAGCTTAAATTACATACTAAAGGAATTGGATAGTTACAACTGGTTTTTTTTTAGAGTAAGCACCTAGAAACAGACTAGAGGAGAAAGCACACAGCTGTAGCAAGCTCACAAGACACAATGTTACTAAGTATGTATTGGTAGTTAACAAACATGAAAAATGCCATGTCATTCCTGATAACCTAATACCTTCATAAGATTCTAGCCATCATAATTGCTATAATCAGGTATACCTTCAACTTTCTCTATTATATAGAAAAATTGGCTATGTTTCTACTGAAACTAAAAAATCACATATGGCAAAAGATTAACATGAAAATCACAAAATTACTTCAGAAAGCACTTCAATAATTAGGGTAGAAATAAAAGTTATGAAGTAATAATAGTATTATTGTAGTCTGTTAGCATTTAATCACTTAGTCTTTTGAAATCAGTCTGTTTACAGTCATATTTACTGTCTGGTTTCCACAGTAATAAACACACAGCCTGTTTATTTTAAATATTCCATCCTAAAATGAGGACTTTTTCTCCTCAAATTCATGCTGCACACTAACAAGGATCTCAAGCCAAAAAGAACACAGGAGACCAAATGTGTAAAAGACAAGTAAGATCCACTATGAACATTAGCCGGTCTTTAAATTTAGAGAAGAAAAATGTCAGACTCCAGCTGTTCTAGCTTATAGAAGGATGGCCTGGGTTGCCTTATTCTTTGTCTTTTGAGGGAGACAAGCAGCCCATGACATAATGTGTTCATTTTGTTCATTTTATGTTAGTAAGCACAGCACTTGCTTTGTGTTTAATCTTTCAGGTCAACTTTCTTCTCTCAAAGAAAACAAAAAACGGCTTTTGATTAAAAGTGACAGTTTATCCTAAATCAAGTACTATAAGAAAATCAATTAAATTAACTCCCATGATGTAGAAATAGAGAAAATCAAATCTGAAACTGAGTTGTCCAATCAGCACATATTTTAAACAGAACAAAAATACTTCCTTTAAATTTAGTAAGAAATAAAATAAACTAATTTTAAAAGGAAATATAATACTTAAACAAACTTTGGAAAAATGACTATTTTCTAACAACTTAGAAAAAAATCCAAAGTATATTTCTTTAGAAATGGAAGCATAAAATAGATGGAAAATAAGAATGGGGAAAATATTATAAACAATTCAGATTTGGCAAATTTTAACTCTAATTCAAAATAATCAAGCACATCAGATAATCACCCACTTAACCCCCATCCTTAGCCCCCTTGGATTCATCCCTCCAGGCCCTCTGACCAACCCCTGCTCCAAGAGTCAATTTGTATTTTGGTCATCCTAGAGCTCCCCTCAGCATCCATTCTGGGGATTCTCTTTGTTATACACCCTCTTTCCTAGATCACATGTCATAAGTTGAAAACCTGGCTCATCAATCTTCAATCTTTGCCAAAATATGCATTTAAAGCTATGCTAATTCATTAGTTGCAAGTTCTGACAAGCATTATTTTGGCTAATGTTCAATTCTAAAAGTTTCATAATCTTCCTTTTAATGTCTTCTTTGGCCCATTAATCTTCTTGTGTTTGTATGTGTATGCTTTATATTTGTGAGGGAAACAATATTTTTGTAATTAAGTCACTACAGAAAGCCGGACTGTATGTTGGTCTCTGGTTGAGAATTCCTTTATGGTCTAGTACATACTTAAATTTTGTCATGTTTTAGTATGTGTGGAAAAAAATGTACATTCTCTAATTGCTAGAATAACAGATCTATTTATCCATCCAACCTTCCTTCCATTAAAATAGTAACCTTATTAAAATATACTGTACAAATCTATTTTCTCATCTGCTTAATATATTGGTTTTTGAGAGAGGTGTTTTTAAAACTTTCAATGTGATTTTGTATTTCTAAATTTCAATTTGTAATTGAGTCCATTGTTGCTTTATGTATTTTGAGGTTACATTGTAAGGTGAATACACATTCTACGGATTATTTTGTCTTCCTTCTCATTTGGTCTCTCCCTGATTCTTAGCAACTTATTGCCTTCAAGAGTATTTTTGGAAGGATACTAAAATTATCTCACTTATATTTTGATTAGTATTTGTCTGGTATATTATTTTTATCTCTTGCTTTCCAATGTTTAAAATCCTTATATTTTAGATATTTCTTATAAACAGCATAGAGCTGGATTTTGTTTTTTATAGAATCTAGAATCTGTCTTTTAACTGGAGAGTTTATATTTGCATAATTTATTTAATAATTTATATCTACCATCTTATTTTGTTTTCCTATTTTCTGTTTATTTTCGTTTGTTACCTTTCATTATGCTTATATTCCCTAAAATCTGCTTAATTACTTCAAATATATTTTATATTCCTTTACATTTGTCATATTACTTCATTTTTTATGGTAATAAACCTCCTTTGTCTTGTGGCTGCTGAATATATCATTATTAGTCAAGTTAATTCATTAGGCTGGAGTTTTTTATTATGAACTTATCTTCAGAGGGGGTATTCTTTGTGTAAGATTCTCATTTGTGCAGGCTTTGCCTTAGCTTCTGAATAGCTTAGCATTGCTTTGCAAGAGTATCAGGAATTATGTTAATCTCTTATTTTGAGATCCCTGTGATAGGGGGACGGTGCAAATTCTGACTCCGTTCAAACACGTGCACAGGTCCATCTCCTCCTCCTCCACCAAACCCATCCCTAATTTCCTAAACTCCTATCACCATGCAAGCATTAAAACCCAAGCCTAAGTCCACAGAGTTTATGTATAGACCAAATGAGGCACTGCAGCATAACGCATGCCCTGGCTTTGAGTTATTTCCTGTCTCACCCATGCATATTCTCATCATTTCTTTCCTCAGCATTTTTATGTACCTGAAATGGGCTGGAAGATTACATCACAGGTCAGTTCCTTGTACTGCTAGAATCTCATACAACACAAATGTGATCACTCACATTACTTTCATGAATATCACTGGATACTTACTAAGTGCTCTGGTAGGCACACATGTAAATGATAAAAAACGTCACAATCTGTCCACTTGGAATTTATAAGTCTACAACAACCATATAAAAAAAAAAAAAAAGCTCACTGATCATTAGATAAATGCAAATCAAAACCACAATGAGGGCCAGATACAGTGGCTCACACCTGTAATCCCAACACTTTGGGAGGCTGAGGCCAGCAGATCACTTGAGGTCAAGAGTTTGAGACTAGCCTGGCCAACATGGCAAAACGCTGTCTCTACTCAAAATTTAAAAAAAAAAAAAAAATTAGCCACACGTTGTGGCACATGTCTGAAATCCCAGCTGCTTGGGAGGCTGAGGCCTGAGAATCACTTGAACCCGGGAGGTGGAGGTTGCTGAGATGGCACCACCGCACTCCAGACTGGGTTACAGAGCAAGACTCAGTCTCAAAAAAAAAAGAAAAAAGAAACAGGAACACTTTTTTACTGTTGGTGGGAGTGTAAATTAGTTCAACCATTTTGGAAGAGAGTATGGAGGTTCCTCAAAGACATAAAAACAGAAATACCATTTTACCCAGCCTGGCCAAAGGAATATAAATCATTGTATTATAAAGAAAAATGCATGTGTACATTCATTGCAGCACTATTCACAATAGCAACAAGAGCAAAGACATGGAATCAACCTAGATGCCCATCAATGATATAATGGATAAGAAAAATGTGGCTGGGCATAGTAGTGGCTCACACTTGTAATCTCAGCACTTTGGGAGGCTGAGTATCACTTGAAGTCAGGAGTTTGAGACCAGCCTGGCCAACATGGTGAAACCCCATCTCTACTAAAAATACAAAAATTAGCTGGGCATGGTAGCACACACCTGTAATCCCTGCTACTCAGGAGGCTGAGGCAGGATAATTGTTTGAACCCAGGGGGCAGAGGTTGCAGTGAGCCAAGATCGCGTCACTGCACCCCAGCCTGCATGACAGAGTAAGACTCCATNAAAAAAAAAAAACAGAGAAAAAAGAAAAATGTGGTACATATATACCAAGAAATACTATGCAGCCATAAAAGAAAAAACAAAATCATGTCCTTTGTAGGACATGGATGGAAGTGGAGGCCATTATCCTTAGCAAACCACACAGAAACAGAAAACAAAATACTGTGTGTTCTCATTTATAAATGGAAGCTAAATGATGTGAACACATGGACACCACGTGGGAGGAACAACACACATAGGGGCCTGTTGGAGAATGAAAGGTGGAGGATGGGAGGAGGGAGAGGATCAGGAAAAATAAAAATGAGTACTAGGCTTAATACATAGGTGATGAAATAATCTGTACAACAAAACACCATGACACAGGTTTACCTATGTAACAAAGCTGCACATGTAACCCTGAACTTAAAAGTTAAAAATCAATAAACAGCCTGAAGATCACTTATCATTATCCTCAGTAATTTCAATAAGCAATATTACCATTATTCTGGTATTCTAGTCAATATATAAAATTCTCTAGTTCCATAGTATCTTTTCCATTTTTGGAATTGAATCTATAATAATATAAATCAATAATAACTATTGATTAACCTAATCAGCAACATATTTATTACTTCAAGACATGCTAAGAATTTTTTTTTTCACAAAAACTCCTTACAGCAGCTATGTCAATTTTATTCTCATAGGTTATATGTGTTTAGATTTTTTTTAAGGGAGGATTATTTCATTATGACCTGTGTCTGAAAAAGTTCACAATTCTTTTTATTTTGAATTGAAACATTACTAATTTTAATATTTGTTCAAAGCTGTACAACTTTAGGATGCTATTATATAATAAGATTAACTCAAATTCTTATCTAACCAGATAATTGTTTCTTTAACATTTTACATTATTAGAAGCTTTAAGAGAAATATATTTTATTTAAAATTTAAAAAATAAACATGTTTAACACAATCAGAATATATACAGCATTCATAAAGCAAGTTCATATTTGTAACAGTTCTTCTATTGTCAGCTACAATTATAACTTATAGTTTACTCTTAATTTATTAAGCTTTTTAACAAAATGAAATCAGTGTGATTCACAGATGTACCCTTATTTAATCTGGGAGAAAATATGAGAGACTGAGAGAAGAAAAATTGGTTAACTTACCATTTTTATTTTTTTCTATCCTTATTAAGGTATAATTGAGAAATTATACCTTAATAAGGATAGAAGAAAATAAAAATGAGCAATGATTTGGGAACTTTTATAAATAATGATTTATTGAAAATATTATTCTTTAAAAGATGCATAACCAAAATTCCTCTGAGGTACAATTTAAACATTTGAAATTCACCCATGGGCTGTACTGATAGAATAAATTCATTATATTCTGGAGTTTTTAATTCTATGGTAATTTAAGATAGTGAGAGGCTGAAGATTTATTCAGTTTAGTAATTTCTTATATAGATAGCAGAGGTCATGAGGGTGGAGAAGACTTTCTAAGAACTTAGGGTAAGTTTTTAAAATTATCCTTTAAGTTAACATAGATTTTTGTTTTATTTTATTTAAAAATCTTAATCCCCCCTACTATAGCAGTTCTTTAAAAATTCTATACAGAAGACCTTTGACATGGTGGCTGGATTTTCTAAAACCTTAGCAAATTCTGCACATTAACAAAAACAAATCTTTCTAATACTACCTCCTAGCATTTTCAAAGCCACAATGCTCTCAAGGGACATGTTTCTCACACAATTTGCTACATCTCAAGCTAAGAGCATTTTCAGTATTCTCTAAAATTGTCTGACTTGATGAACATTTCTCCACGAAGACACGATGTTTTAAATACTTCAAAGTTTATTATAATGTCAAGTACAAAACAAAGCCTCATATTATATGTGGATGAATAGGCAACCCACCCACCGAAGTATCAGTGGTGCAAAATTAAAATTCATAGCTATATAAAATTCCAGACCATTCCCTGTCATAGACTTGTAGGAGTTGCTCATAATTTGCATATTAAAGCCATAAATATCAGGAATCTATTATGATTTAAATGTTTAGATGTGGTCTTTTCCCTGAATTTATCTAAATTTTAATGCTTTATTTTATTTACAGTGTACTGTCAACAGACATGCAATTTACAGATATGTGAACAATAAAATGTTTTCATTAATGAAGCTCAAATTTGAAATTTTGCAATGCTGATGAGTAAAGAAATACCAATCAACATTAATCAATCAGTTTACACAACTATAGATCAATTTAAAAGAAAGTTACCCTTATTTGGGGCACTTCTCAATTCTTGTTTATTCAGAATTACATTTTTTGCAGACTAATAAGTGACTGAACATGAGATTTCTTGAAAATAAGCCAATGCAGGCTAATCGCAGTGGCTCACACCTGTAATCTCAGCACTTTGGGAGGTCCAGGTGGGCAGATCACCTGAGGTCAGGAGTTGGAGACCAGCCTGGCCAACATGGTGAAACCCTGTCTCTAGCCTCTACTAAAAATACAAAAATTAGTTAAGTGTGGTGGCACACGTTTCCAATCCCAGCTATTCAGAGGGCTGAGGCAGAATTGCTTGAACTCGGGAGGTAGATATTGCAGTGAGCCGAGATCACACCACTGCACTCCAACCTGGGTGACAGAGCGAGACTCCTCTGTCTAAAAAAAAAAAGAACAAGAAAAAGAAAAGAAGCTAATGTAAATATGACTAACACCAGACCTGAGAGACTCCATAACAGCAGCAGGGACTATGTTCAACAGTCACAGATGTCCACCACATGATGGCTGACATGGTGACCACTAGGGACACGATGAAAGTCCACTGTTCCCATCATATTCACTGTTAGGCTTTAACAACCATCTGTTATTTATTTATGTTTCTAGAAACCCGAGAACTTTATGTTTCCAGAAACTCAATAACTGTATTCACATAGAAAAAAGTGTATTAAAAGCAAAAAGGAGGAACTTAAAGAATGACTCAGTGGTAAACTCTGTGATACACTTCACAGAGTTAATCGAAAGCTTCCGCACTTTTCTATCCTTCAGCAATAAGCAAAGCAGCTGAAGAGGTAGTAAGGATTCCATTAAAACTGGTATACTCCTTAAGCTATTATTACACATTGAATTCAAACAGGAATCTGAAGTTAAGGGAGGAAATAAAGGATATCATTTAATTGCATGCTGTAGCACTCTTGGTCAAACATTCCCACTGCCCTCAAACTTTCTTACATTCTCCATCAACCCCATCTCAATGACTAACAAGTCTCAAAAAATTATAAATGCCCTAAAGAAAGGAATTATTGCCTTGCAAATATAACAATATATAATTTGGAAATATAAGCAGCACTGAAATGAATAATTATTATTTGTAAAAATAATGAAAATATGGAAGAATTTTAATACTTTTGAGAAGTTTCAAAATATCTTACTACCTTAAACCAATGATTGCTTTTATAGTTTCCAGGTAGTCCTCTGTTTACTAATCTCAGAATTCTGTAGTTACAAGAATTCCACAAAACTTACATTACAGGCATTTAATTTTCAACACATTTCTTCTCTCAATTTGTATGGCTGGGGAACAGAATAGCTTGGACTGTTACTGATGTCAGTTCTTAGTAGCACACACTAGAACAAGTAAAGCAATCTGGCAAGAGGTTAAAGGGGAGAATTATAAAAAGAATGAATATAACCATGCCAGTTAGAAAAAATAAACATTTTGTATTTTTTTGAATGTCTTTTACATAAGATTAGTTCTTTATGACTATCATATTTTCTATTTCATAACTAAAGAGGAAAAAGCAGTTTCTTACAGTAAAACTGAGCAGCATTCCTTTTTGCCTCCCACAATTAAAACTGTTTGCAATTCTTTAGTATAATGTGCAATTGTCTTATGAGAAAAAAAATAGTATTTAAAATGAATCTTGAGAGCCTAACATCAAATTGTCTTTGTCCATTCACGAATTACTTCCTCCTCACTTTCCTCTTTTGTTCTTCAAAATCCATGACGATTTTACAGTATTTGGCATTCAATAACTACTATTTATTTAGTATTTATCAGGTAAGTTACATTGATTTACTTAAAAAATATACTCAAAGCCTCTTTCATAGGTTGACACTGATCTTACATTAATCACCAATATAAAATCCTTTGTCTTACATTAGTTACCAATATAAATTCCATTGCCTATGTAATATAGACGATGGTTCTTTCACAATCTATACAGAGATCCAATCCCTCTTGCAAACTGTTATATATAGGATACTTGTTTTCTCAATTTATTAAAAAGAAAACAAGAATTCCTTTTAAATGGAAAAATAACTATTAGATAATCTATTCCATTTGTCATCATGCACTTCCTCCTAGCACAGAAACATAAAAGATCATTACAGAAGATGATGTTACTTGTCCTTTACTTGGTAGAAACGCCATCACCTCACAAAGTTGAAGGTATTGAATGTAGCCAGCTTTTCTCAAATTGTTTTAAACAGATAAAATCTCATACATGCATTTAGATTTAGGGAGTGCTTCCTCATAACAATGAGATTATGAGGGAGAGGTAATATCTACATGAACAAACACTTCCAAATTGCATTTGAGTAAATACTACCCATATAATGTACTATCCATCCAAATGTAGATTCTTAATAAACAGCAAGTAGGGTCAACAACAAACCTCAAAATAAGGATAGGCATTTTCAATAATAGAATAACCAAAGTATTTTTTAAACTATTTTTCATTCATACACTAATATTTTGTCTTTTATTAAATTAACTTCTTCTCTATCACTTTCCTCTTTTCCCGTTTCTGGAACTCTTATTAGAGAATTAACTTTCTGGATTGATCATCAAATTTTATCTTTCCTTTTTCTTTGTTCATCTCTTTTTATTTTAATTTCCTGAAAGACTGCCTCTGTTTATCTTTTACCACTCTACTATTTTTTAAAGTTTATTTTAATCTCCAAGAACTCTTTTCTTTCTCTGACGGCTGTTTTAATAGCATATATTCTATCTTTGCTTTACTGATGCAAGCCTCTTTTATTTATATGAAAATATGAATTATAAATTACTAAAAACCTATTCTGTTCTCTCAAGGTCTCTGTTTACTCAAACTGTTTCACGGTTTCTTTTGTTTTTTTTTTTTGATCACTGTGTTTATATTACAGTATTTCCCCAAATGCCTGGCAATCCTTGTCTATCCATTCACAATTAAGACTGAAGAACTAAAAAATGGATTATCAACTCTATTTACAGAGTAACAGTTACTCTGGAAACAAATACATGAAGTAACTTTTTAGGCATCCGCCAACAGGCAGAACAGAGTAAAGAAACTTCAGGATAGAGTAGAGCATAGTGTGATCACACAGAGACCTGCCCTTCAATGACCTCCCTAACTGCCAATATCTAATGCTCTTTTCTCTAGATCAGCTTACTTTTTTACTTGGGAGTTATAAGACTGGCTGCTAGAAGACTCGCAGCTGGGCAAAAGAAGAGAACCAGTTCCCTTATTTAATTATGAAGACTTTCATTTAATCCTCACATTCTTTGTACGGTCCATCCCTCAGTCTTCCTTTACCAGTGTTTGGTATTGTGAACCCTGATTTTTTTTTTTTTTTTCTAAAAATGAAAAGAGAGAGAACTAGATCTAAAACTGCCTGGGTGGTCCAAGCGTCCCTTGGAAGCCTTAACCAAATTTTCGTGGTTTAAGCACTGTTTTATACATCTACATTTAGAGGTAACTGGTACTCCCAATTCCTAGGGGTTTCTGCTTAGGAATCCATTTGCCTCTCTAACAACCTCCCCTTCAAGCACTTGTACCCTCTCTCCATACCACTTACTTTGCTACAAACGATGCATTTACATCTTCCAAAAACATGTATTTCTTAGACTCCCTCTACTATTCTTGGCTTTGTAAATTTGTACTTTCTGCCATATTAACAGAAAGCCTCATATGAACTATTTAAGGCAACATAAGTCACTTCAAAGAAATTTTGCATTTATGCTGGCTAATAGGCCATATACTCAGTTTGTATTCTTCTGCCAAGAAGGGATAGTTCAGTGAAAAACAATTTGAGAAATAGTGACTAAATGAACAGAATCTCTGATATTAACAAATGAATGAAATAAGATTATCACATATAATTTGTCTTTTGTTGTCAATCAGGAAAATTTTATTTTATTTGACTTTTTCTCTCCCCCTCATTATAGGTTTCACAACTCATTACATCCATGTCTGAATATGTTTTCCCCAAATTTTCTTTACAGTTCTCTCTCTAAATAACATATTTCTCCTTCTAGAATTCGTACCAACAAAAAAGCAGAAAAATTCCTTAGGCAAACATTCACAATTTTATTTCACTTATGGTTCCCCAAAATAACTAAATTAACTGTACATGAATTGTAACTACAGGCAACATTTTCTTAACTACAAAACAAACTACAGTTACCAAATACATATTCATAACTCTTTAAGTAAATTTAGAGTAGGCTCAATATTCAAACAGGGTGGTACCCAAAGCACAGCAAAATGGCATTTTCAAAAATACAGTAAAAAAATCTCTTTGAATGTAAAGATTTAAATTAAAAAGGGGATAAAAGGTGGGGATTTTTGCTCTGACTGTGGCAGATAACTGGTACCAGTCTTTCATTCCTACTGTAATATTATAAATCTGGGGAGAAAATAAACACATTGGAAGTAACTTTTCAAGCATCAGACAATAGACAGAATAAGACTCTTATGTGTGTGAATGAAGAAATGCACAAATTGAGCCACAGATTTCTGACAGATGATACAAGCTACCACAATGAAGAAAGATAAAGCCTAATGTCACTGAGCAAAGGTGTGTCAATCTCACTGGGCTGAGGAGAAAGAGGCTGGAGTTCAGGACTGAAGGAACAACTAGAATTTGCAGGACAAGGTACACTAGAGCTGCAAACATTTAAGAGACTGACAACACTGAATGTCAGTAATGATGAGGAACAATTCAAACTCTAATTGTTTGCTGGTAGTAATACAAAATAGTACAATCTCATTTGAGAATCGTGTGCCAGTTTCTTATAAATATATACTTACTTTCCAAAATAATTTCTCCTCCCAAATATTTACTCAAAAGGAATAAAACATACATTCGCACAAAGATAGGTACATAAATGTTCAAAGCAGCTTTATAATCGTCATAATTATAACCATGCCAAGGTCCATCAATCGATAGATGGACAATCAAAATGTGGTTGATATACAGAGAGAATACTACGCAACAGTTTTAAAAAATAAACGACTGATACAGCAACAACTAGGATGAATCTCACAGACACTAAAATTAGCAAAAGAAGCTGGCCATAACAGATTGCATACTGTATGACTGTATTTATCTAAAGTGTAAGGACTGGAAAAAATACTTGATTATGAGAGAAATCAGAAGAGTCCTTGCCTATGGGGGCCAGAGCCACAAAGGAACATTCTAAAGTAATGTTTAGGTTAGGTTTCTTCATTGAGGTGGTTGAGGTGGTTATACAGGTGTATAAATCTTCAAAGCTCATCAAAGTGCATGTTCAAGGTCTGTGCAATTCACTGCATGCAAATTTTACCTCCAAGAAAGAAAGAAAACAGAATATACGTGTCCAGCTGGCTAAATGGCCAAAAGTTTTGCCATGCAATCACTGACATATTGAATAATAAAGGCTATATATACCTTAAGATGGAATCTTTTCTAATGTTTAAGATTTTACCAAATAAATATTGAGGTTTTCAGTTTTAGGTATGGTTATAGCATAAATCTGAAATATTCCTCAACATTTCCTTAAATAATAAAAATTACTTTTGTTAAGTAAGAGTCTTTGTTTTCTTAAATTTCTTCACTTTCTAAAAATGCTATCTCAATAAGGAACTTAATTTGATTATGGTATGTTACTGTTTCTCAGAAATGACTTTTGATTGTTTTTGAAGTACATCACTGAGAATATTTTAATGTTTTAATGCTCAAGAAATATAATCTTTTAAAGAATAACTATCATATTCTATTTAGTAAATGGCATTTTCACATGGTGTTCAATATGCTGGATTTTTAAGCTTTTGACATTTAATATCTTATTTCTTAATGCTGACTCATCACTAACACAAGCATTTTTCTTTTCTTTTGAATAACCATTTCCACTAAAAAGTTTTGTAACTTTTGTATAGGACATGGTGGGTAGCAGAAAGAAAAGCTATTTTGACAAAACTAAATTAATCATTTCAGTGAAGGATCACGTAGTAACTTAATTCTCAGAGCTCTTTTGTGTATATAATTTTAATTTGTGCCTTGTGGGGAAAATTTACATTGCAATCTTAAATAATTATGTAATTACTTTGTGAATTTGTATCAATGTCATCTGAAACAAATTAACAAATACTATTGTATTTTTGTTTATAACAAATTACAACATTTAATATAGTTGAGTAAGTAATAGATAATTGACATCTCAGCACGTTACCATATGTCTTCACATTATGTAATTATATTTGTTAATTTGTTTCAGTTGACATTGGCACAAATTCAAAATATAATTACATAATTATATAATAAAAATATGACTTTGTAATATATACCACATTTAAATAGCATTATGTATACTTTTCACTTTAGCGAAAGAAATCTTTCATTAAATCTGCTGTCATCTCCTCCTTTCCAAGTTTATAATCTATGCCTCAAAATGAGAAAAGCAGAAGTATTCCTGAATATTAATTGTTTAAATCATTCAGAAATTAAAAACCCTTGCTTTATTGCAGAATAGCTTAAAAAGAACTATAAAAAAAGCACTGTAAGAGTAATTTAAAAGCAAGACTAGGTAGAAATTACTATTCCTAGCATTTAAGTCTACTAGAAACCTAAATTCACTCCTTAAAACTACCATACACTATGTAGATCATTCCTTATAACATTTTTTGCTTTCTTTACAAAGAACAAATCAACTTCACACAAATATAAATATGACAATGGGGGCAAAGAAGAGAATAAGTACAGGGAAAAACATCAAGGTGGTATAAAATGCATGACCACAATAATGGTATTAACCTGAACAAAGAAAAACATTTTCTAAAAGTGAAGTCTATTAAATGCTGAAATAATCACCCTAGAAATGCAATGAAAGCCCCGTCACTTAACTTGAGAACTAGCCAAGAGAAAGCACTCAAGGAAATCCCATAGGGACCAGACTAGTGTTGGCAGTGGAATTGCTTTGATGAATGTCTTAAATTTTCAACTATGCTCACTATTCAAAAGACGGAAAGGTAGGTTATATTCTCTAAAGAATATATCAGTAAATACATGATGCATGGATACTTCATTTCAAATGGAATATTCTTTTCGGCGTGCCCTTCTACAAATTTCAAAACAAAATAACCAGCAGTCTTTTATCACTGAATATATTTCACTGACAACTGATTTAGTCATAATAACTTTATTTTCTATGTTTAAGCTACCAATTTCCAGAAACCAATTAAGTGAGAGTAATTTTATAAGACAAATTGACACGTAAAAAGATATTAAGACTCAGTTCATATTTTCTGTTTAAAGCTAGAGAAAAAAGCATCTAAAATAACAATAGGTTTAGACAAAATATCCTAGAAATTACTGTTTTTAAAATTATTTTTGAAAGAAATCATTCTTTTAAATAAGTATTTTTTAATATTTTATCTTGGTACTGAAATAAATATTGACATTAAAATTGTGTAAATGTTTAAAAATATTCTAAATGCTGAAATTGCTCTGTATTATATTCTAAGTGTTCTTATAATTTTTAACAGTATTTTTGGTGCACTTTTAAATACAGTGGAAAATCGTGTGTATTATGATCATCCAAGTAACTAATAAGTCACACTAGTATGGGCTTGTCCTCCATGAATCTTCAAGTGCTGGAATTAAGTCCACTGAGGACAGAGTTCAAGATTCAATCAATATACATTTATTTTGTACTTATTATACAACTGTTTCTAATTTCACATCATGTAATTATCACATAAAGTCAATGCTTGCACACACCTTTTTGGCCAATAAATACAATATGCAGTTGACTAGTATGCATGGAGCAATTAGTAGTTTTGTATATGATTTGCTCAAATGTAAGGACTATAGACATTCTTCCTAATAGTGACAAAAGCAACAGTTTGCTAAACTATTTTAAACTTTCCCCCTTTAGAAATACATCAAAGTTCTCTCCTCAAAGAATCTGAAAAGTAGTCCTCAAAGGAAGTCTGACCAAGAATCATATCATATTTCTACTAAGCAAGACTATAACAAAGTTTGCTTTTAGTAATTTAAATTGAAAACCAAGAAACAAACTTAATTTTCCAAATATGTGATTACGATAATATTTGATATGCTTGCCGAAACAATACCCTTCTGCTTTCTCCTGCCCCAGCCCCAGCCCCAGGACTAAGAATTTTTGTTTAAAAGAATAAGTGAAGGAGTTAAGAATATCCAGAAAAGGTAAAAATATCAGCAAGAACACTGAATAGAAAACTAGTGTAATTTCTGCAGAGAAACTAGAAGCCATACCAGTGTAGTTGGGTATAAAAGAATAAGATTGAGAATTATAAGGATGACAGCGGAATGAAGGCACAAGACAGATAATGGGGACTTGAAGGTTGTGTGAAGCTGAACCATATCCTGTAGGTTACTGAGAGGTACCTTGTAGTTACTTTTCAGTTTGTACAATAGGTTTGTCAAGGCTAGATATCATACAAGAAAAAAAAATCCTTCTCCTGGAATTTTAAAATACTAAAGTTCAGTAAAAGAGAGAGTGTTTCTCTTGATACCTGGGACATAAAAAACTAAAGACAAAGAAAGCCAAATGGAATGAAAAAGAAAATCCCGAAAGACTCAGGGAAAGAATAACAAATAGTTAAAAATTGTCCCTGATTCTAATTATGCCTACGTCTCAACTACATTTTGGTTCCTAAGTTCCTTATGATATTCTATGCTTCTTATACAAATTGCATATTCCTCATCTGAAACTCTTGGGACTGGAAGTGCTTCAGATTTCAGGTTCTTTCGGATTTGGAAACACTTGCATTATACCAGTTGAGCATCAGGAATCCATCCAAAAATCTGAAATCTAAAATCTGAAATTTTCCAATAAACATCTCCTTTGAATTTCATGTTGGTGCTCAAAAAGTCGGATTTTAAAGCATTTCAGATTTTGGATTCTGGGCTCTGAAATGCTCAACTGGCAATAAATACTCTTTTTCCCTAAATTAATTCACGATGAGACTGTGGATGCCTGAGACAAAATAATTCCTTATTGACATCTTCATAACAGTTATTTTCTAGGCTAAAAAATAAAACCATAAATTTTCCAAGGGATGTGCATTTGTATCCCCCTGAAAGCTTCCAAAACTGTAAGTGGCAAAAAGCTCAACTCATATGTATTCAAAATTAAAATGATGGCCTTGGTGGCTAACACTTTCCTTAACTGTAAAATAAAGATATATCTGCTTCCAAAAGTCCAACTAGTTTTATCCAGTGTGTATATCTCATTCTAAGAAGTAAATAGAGTTGAAGTACCATGTATTTTTTTCATCTAATAAAAAAGTTCTAAAAATACATACACAATAACACAGTTATGTGAATAAAAAGTGTTTTCTACCAGGAATAACATGGTGACAATCAGGTAGAAATAAGAAATCAAACATTTTCCTGACCTAAAGTCTGACAAAAAGATGAGTATATAAATCACAAATTTAAACATGGTTATATCTGTTCCTAGAAAGTCAACATATGAAAATTACTCACAAAAAAATCAACATTGAAGAGTTGAGGGAAATTTAAAAATTTACATTCTAACCAGCAATGCATGTGTGATTGTTTCTCTGCATCCTTGCCAGCCTTTGTTATCATCACTATTTTTCTTTTTAGTCATTCTGATAGGTAGTTGTGTACTGATGGCTAATGATGCTGAATATCTTTCCAATGCGCTTGTCACCTGTATATTGTCTTTGGACCTGGGAGGAGGAGGTTGTGGTGAGCTGAGATTGCACCACTGCACTCCAGCCTGGGTGACAAAGCAAGACTCTGTCTCAAAAAAAAAAAAAAAAAAAAAAGGTTGAATTCATCTAACTATTGTTAAATGAACAATTTGGAGGGATCTCAAGAGAATTCTGCTAAGTGAAAAAAAGCCAGTTCTAAAAGATTGCATGCTCTGATACAACAAAATTCTTGAAATGACAAAATTATAGAAATGGTGAATGGATTAGCGGTTGCCAGCGGTAAGGAATGGGGCAACGGGAAGTATTATTGTGGTCATGGACGGTGTCTTGACTGTAGTGACAGACACAGGAACCTACATGAGATAAAATTGCATGGAATTTAATACACACACAAAGAAAAATGAATGCATTTAGAACTGATAAATGGATGGTTAGACTGTATCAGTGTCAGTTTGCTGGTTGTGATATTGTACTGTAGATGACTGCATGACCATTTGGGAAACTGGGTAAGGTGCACACAGGATCCCTGTAAATATTACTTCTGTAGCTGAATATGAATCCACAATTATGTCAAAATTTAAAATTTAAAAAGAAATACTTTAAAAAGAACATAGACTTTTCCAAAAGCTTTCTTTTAAAGGTTTTTAAAATAAACATATTTGAAGTTCTATTTCAATAATACCTACATATAACATTAAATATTTTTAGGCATGAAGTTTCAATTTAGGAAGAAAACCTTATTCATTTCAAATAAATTTTTTAAGTTGTTTAAAAAAGCCTAAAAGAAACACTAATTTTAAAAAGTTTATATCTTTTTAATTTGACTAATCAGAAATCAATATTAAACTATCATTAACAACAATGGAGTTAACATTTGCCAATCTTTTATTGCTTAGTAACAGCTAATTCAATAGTTTAATTGCTGAGAACTACTACTTCAATTTTGTATTTCTATCACATTAGTTGTTATGTTTTATAATATATAGGTTGAAAAAATAATAACTAGTTATGCCAACACCTGGCTAACCATGGTTCCGCTTTGGAGTACTTCTTGGGGTTAAAGTCCCAATTCTTTAGTGACGTGACGTTTTAGTAGGGGAAGCAATGCATATAGAAAACATTTTAATCAAGCATTGTTTTGAATAATCTCCACTGAACTGAATTTGTATAATAAAGTTAAACCTTCTTCCACATCAAACTGCACATTTGGTTAACTTTACTATATTCTTTTGTCTGATTTTTACTTCTAGTCAGTTTCAGACTCTTAGTGATATGGTTTAAGCAAAAATATATTCATTGAATATATGAGTGCACACAGAATACTGGTAATGGCAATGGAAAAAATGTGTTATGCATATTTATTCATTTACTTATTTTTCCCCCAATCCAATATGGCTGTTATGGGAATTTAGTGAAGATTTTAAATTATTAATATAGGCTCAACTAAACTAAACCCACTTCTCTCATGTTTTTAGTAATTAAAGTTTATACAGCTTTATGAAATAATTTCTGTTGATCAGCTTTTAAAGCCTGATATACCAACGAAAAATTTTTATGGATACTTCTTTCTCCCTCTCCTTCTTTCCCCCACATATTCTCTTCTTTCCTTTCCCCCTTCCTCTCCTTCCTTTCCTGTCTCTCCTCTCTTTCTTTCCTTCTCTTAAATATCCTGAAAAGATTGTTTATGTTTAAAAATACCACAATGTACTCTGAATGAAATGTATGGATTTTCATTATTTTGATAGACTTTGGTAATAGATTATCTAGATTGCTATTCATATGAATGCTATTAATCAAAAAGTGAAATCCTGTCCTAAATTATGAAAAGTTGCTGAGAGGAGAAAATATATGCAAAAGATGTATCTAATAAAGGACTAGTTATCTATATGTAAATATCTAAAATATACAAATAATTTTTTAAAACTCAATAAAATCAACAACCAGAATAAAAAAGGAGCCAAAGACCTTAACAGAAAACTCACCAAAGAAGATATACATATGGCAGATAAGTATATGAAAAGATGTTCCATATCAAATGTCACTAGGAAAATACAAAGTGAAACAATAGTGATATACAAGTACCCACCTATTAGAATGACCAAAAGCCAAAATAATTTCAACACCAAATGCTGGCATGGATATGAAGCAGCAGGGACTTTTATTTACTGCCGGCAGGAATGCAAAATAGTACAACCACTTTGGAAGACAGTTTGTCAGTTTCTTACAAAACTAAGTATACTCTTACCACATGCTTCTTAGTATTTGCCACAAGGAATTGAAAACTTTTGTCCACACAAAAACCTGCACATGGTTGTTTGTAGAAGCTTTACTTATAATTGTCAAAATGTGAAAGTAACCAAGATGCATTTTTTTTTTTTTTAGATGGAGTTTCATTCTTGCCACCCAGGCTGGAGTACAATAGCATGATGGCTCACTGCAATCTCCACCCCCCAGGTTGAAGCAATTCTCCTGCCTCAGCCTCCTGAACAGCTGGGATTACAGGTACCCACCACCACACCCAGCTAATTTTTGTATTTTTAGTAGAGACAGTGTTTCACCACATTGGCCAGGCTGGTCTCAAACTCCCGACTTCAAGTGACTCAGCCACCTCAGCCTCCCAAAGTGCTGGGATTACAGGAATGAGCCACCGTGCCCAGTCCAAGATACCTTTCAATGCAATGTAAATGAATAAACTTTCATATTTCCACATGACAGTTTTTAAATCACTAAAGAAAAATTAGACATCAAGCCATGAAAAGACATCGAGGGAATGTAAATATACAGTACTAAGTGCAAGAGGACAATGTGAAAAGTGTGTATACTATGTGAGTCCAGTGATATGATTCTGGAAAAGGCAAAACTATGGATATGGTAAAAAGATCAGTGATTGGCAGGAGTTGGGGTGTGAGGGATGTATAGGTGTAGCACAGATACTTTTTAGGGCAGAGAAATTATTATGCCTGATACTATAATGATAGCTTCATGCCATTTGCTCAAACCCAAAGAATGTACAACATCTAGAGTGAACCCGAATGTAAACTGTAGACTGTGTGATAATGATGTGTCAGTGTAAGCTCATCAGTTGTAACAATGTACTGCTCAGGTGGGGGATGTTGACAATGGGAGAGGTTGGGCATGTGTGTGGAAGAGTGTATATGGAAAGTCTGTATCTTCTGCTCAGTTTTGCTGTGAACTTAAAATTGCTCTAAAATCTGTTTGTAAAAAATATCAGTGAAAACAGAAGTGAAGATTTACAAAAGGTTAAAATATTCCTCCTAAATAAAATTTGTATGCAAAAATTTATACATAAAATAAATCATAAATATAAATTATATATATATAATCACTAGTTCTTTGTTGGGTATGTGTTTTGCAAATATTTTCTCCAGTCCATGGCTTTCCTTTCTCTTCACAGGATAAAAGTTTTTAAATTTTTAATTTTTTGAGGTTCATTTTATCAATTTTTCCTTTTCCTTTCATGGATCATGCTGTTTTGTTGTCAAGTCTAAGAACTTTTTACTTAGCCCTATATCCTACAAATATTGCAAAGATTTTTTTTTCTATAAAGCTTTATAGTCTTATTTCAAATTTAAATCTATAATCCATTTTGAGTTAATTTTTGTATAAGGTATAAGATTGAGGTCAGGTTTTACTTTCTGGCCTAAGGATGTCCAGCTGTTCCAGCACCATCTGTTGAAAGGTTATCATTACTCCCTTCAATTGCTTTACAACTTTATCAAAATCAGTTGGAAAAAACATGTAAGGTGAGGCAGCAGTCCCAGAACAGAAGGGTGGCCATAGTACATTCCACTTTACTTATTTTCATTATCTTCTCCAAGAAAAGTCAACCCCTGGCCTAATGTGTTTGGCCAAATATTTTTGGTACAACATAGCATCTATACTGAAAGTAACATGTTTGACTTGGTGGTCAGTGAAAGCAGCAGCAATGTCTTCTATCACTAGGGGAAAAACTGCCTGTGCTGGACTTATTGGTAGATACTGCCATGCACATTATAATGTCAGTTTAAGGGACTTTCAAGGGTAATTCTGACTACCTTCGACTTTGACCTTAGACACTGACTTTAAAATTTAGCCTTCATTCAAGACTCCACTTCAATTATAACATAATTCAACATCATTTATACTAACTCATTTTCACTTAACCTATCATTCTATTTTGAGGACCACAGGCAAACAACCACTTGTGCTTATATATGCTTATGATTACATAAGAATATTTATTGACTTGTAAATTTGTTTTTATTATAAATAAACCTTACTTGGAAACTTGTACCCAAAAGAAAAACAAAGAAAATGAGATAGCAATGGAATCATAACAGAATAAACAATTCATTCACTCCAAAACAAAACAAAAAAACACTTATAGGCTATTTTTCTATCTATCTATCTATCTATCTATCCATCCCAATATAAAAAATCCTCTTGACCAGTAAACTCTAAATTACACAAGCATATAATTTCCTGAATAATCATCTTTATCATGGAGGTAAAAATTCAAGTCATAGTAAATCCAATAATTTCTCATAATGATTTATGGCTGTTATGACAGAACACAGAATAAATTTCTAAAAGGCTAGGATATATTTTTGGAATAAATCACACAGCATACAAGTCCAATAATCTCATTATTCATATTCCATCAATGTAAGAACATGTGTGTATATTTATGTTGTACCCTTAGTAATTAGTTAATACTTAGATATTCCCAGCACCTGTAATTTCTGTGACCATTGAAAGCATCACGTCATCTTTCAGCAAGCTTTTTTTCTTAGTTTAGCAGCTAGTTAAATAATCTGGGAAATACATAGAACTCCATGTGATTTCTGTTATTCAAACAGTATATCATCCGACTATGCAGTGATATGCCATTCAAACTGTGATCTAGCAAATAATGCTTAGGAAGCTTTTAACATTAAGAAGCTTCCCCAAAAAAGGAACACACTGACGATTATGACATACTGCTATGAATGTGCATAATTCAAGGATATCCAATAAAATGATATCAGAGTAACAACAGTATTTCTTATATTCTCAAAAATCTCATCGTAATAGCGAAACACAGACAATACAAAAAAAATTTAATAAGAGTGCTGGTTTTACACATGAAGCTATTTAGTCATTGTTTAAAATGATTATAACAGGCTTCCTATACCAAAAGTAAAGAAAGTATGACTTAGCCACTAATAGAAGATTCAATTTTATTATCAGATTTTACATTTGTCTCAAAGAATGTTCTTCCTGTTCTTACTATTCTCTTAATTTTTAAATACAGAATCTCAGAAGCCCGGGCACTTGGAAAGCTTCATTTCTAAGTAATCACTTACTTAGATCAAGCACTGAATCACAGAATTGGCAATGATATCTGTTTAGGTGGCAGTACTTTAGCCAGCCAGACCTCAATAATCTCTAACTGGACTCTGTGGGTGGTCCACTTGGTTTTGCAGCTGGTTTAAAACAAAGTATACCAACCAAATTGTTATTTCAATAGGGAGAAACAACATGTTTCTTCTCTCACTACTCAAAACCCTAAAAAATTACTATCATATAGAATATTTACAACCTGCCAGATAGCAGCTTAGCAGTTAGTATATCAGTACATTTATAAATCAGTGTTAACACCACCATCTTCTTTTTGATGAAATACTATGTTGAGTTGGACTAAATATTTCAAAATACTGAGTCACACAGAAATGCAGCTTCTTTGATCATTGTTTCAAAAGAAAAAAAGGAGAGCAATGATTACGATTAAGAAAACTAGAAATATTTGGGGTTTTTGTCAGATTGAATGAATTATTCATTTTGCTTTAAAGCTGCCTTTAATTATGCTAATATTAAAGTATAGCATGTAACAAAAGTATAACACATAATAAAATATCCATTACATAAACACATAGTGGAATGTCCATTACATATATATCCTGTATCTAAAAAAAAATAAATACTGTAGACCAGAAGATAATGCAACACACTTCAACGTCATTCAGCCATTTGAAGAATACCTGCTACAGAATATCATGTAGAGAAACTCTTCTCACATTTCAAGATCCATCAAAAAGAGCCATTAATAGAGTGATCCAAATCTATGCATGGCTACAGATACCACTAGGATATGAAAATATAAAGCAACATAGTTATATTGCCATGTCAGTTACATGATTTATTTGATGATTACAGCAAAATGCACTATATTTCAGTATTTTGATTCAATAATAAAGTTCTTGCTTTGGATGGTGCTATTCCCTGTACAATGTTGCAAAAATAATATATCATAAGCTCTTCTTTTTGATAGTAGTTTTAAATTCTTACAGTTTATTAAATACTGTTACAAAAAATGTATCTATATATTTTGAATACATTTGATATAATCTCTTTACTATTTTTATTATTTCTTCCTTATTTTTTATTGTTATTATATCTTCATCACAACAATATTTCTTCATTATTATTATTATTACTATTATATTAATGTCCTAAGGAAGCTATCTATTCCAGGATTCAACTATGGATACCTTCATCCCTCACAAACTCAAGGGAAGCACCTAAGGCAATGCATAACATAAAGTGGGCACTCAATCATTGTTTTTAAAAAGTAAAGTTGGGCTGGGTGCGGTGGCTCACGCCTGTAATCCCAGCACTTTGGGAGGCCGAGGCGGGTGGATCACGAGGTCAAGAGATCAAGACCATCCTTGTCAACACGGTGAAACCCCGTCTCTACTAAAAATACAAAAAA
>NW_016107331.1:3691365-3726690 GCF_001604975.1 Cebus imitator | reverse complement strand
AAAAAAAAAAAAAAAAAGTAAAGTTATATAAACAAGTATCCAAAAACATATTTTATATTCTCACCTATTGAAAATTCAAGGATGAAACTATAAATGGATAGTAAATCACGTCAAATCTGGTTCACAAACTCATGGAATTACATTACGTCTTCCAGTGAGCCATGGAAGTAATCTCAGAATACTCAAAGAACAACTCTCCAAGAAAAGCCCACCAAGTAGAATTGATACAGGGGATTAAATGTGAGTTGATTCATCCTCTCATTTCATAAACAATTTAACTAAAGAGTAAAAGTTAAGTCAAAAATGTTGAAGGTCACAAAGCCACCAGTTACCCCCATGTTAAAGTATCAAATTATCTAAAAAACAAAAAGAAGGAATTACAAAGACTAAGACGAAGAGAATAACCACCAGAACTACAGGTATCTTTTATCAAGCACGTACTGTGTATCTGATACAATGCAAAACAATTTTATATACTAATCGCATTTTAAATTCATAACTGCCATATTTAACAAATGCTAGTTATCCATGCTTTTTAATCAATTTTTAATTGATAAATTAAAACTCATTAATTTAAAATTGATTAATTTATTAGTTTTTAATTGATCGATTTATAACAAATAAGATGATGTCCAGCATTCTGGGAGGCCAAAGTGGGCAAATCACCTGAGGTCAGGAGTTCGAGAC
This sequence comes from Cebus imitator, assembly GCF_001604975.1. NCBI lineage: Eukaryota > Metazoa > Chordata > Mammalia > Primates > Cebidae > Cebus > Cebus imitator. Next base: position 3,726,003 of record NW_016107331.1, on the reverse strand, counting down.
CAGCCTGGTCAACATGGTGAAACCAAATCTCTACTAATAATACAAAAATTAGCTGGGCGCGGTGGTATGTGTCTGTAATCTCAGCTACTCAGTAGGCTGAGGCATGGAATCGCTTGAACCCCAGGAGGCGGAGGTTGCAGTGGGTCAAGATTTCGCCACTGCACTCCAGCCTGGGCGACAGAGTGAAACTGTGTCTCAAAAAGAGAAAGAAAGAAACATATATATATAAATATATATACACACATTGTGCAATGGCTAAATTAACATATGTATTACTTCACATACTTATGATTTTTTGTGGTAACAACACTTAAAATCTACTCTTAGTGATTTTCAAGGATACAGTACATGTTATCATCTGTTATACAACAGATCTATTGAATTTATTTCTCCTATTTGAAATTGTGTATCCTTTGACCAAAATCTCTTCAAGCACCTTCTGTATCACCCCCAACACCAGGTAACCATCATTCTACCCTCTGATTCCATGAGTTCAACATTTTCAGATTCCACATGTAAGTGAAATCATATGGTATTTGTCTCTCAGTGCCTGGCTTATTTCACTTAACATGATATCCTCCAGGTTCATCCATTTTACCACAAATGACAGGATTTCCTTTTTTTTTTAAGAGTGTATAGTATACCATTTTGTAGACCTATCACATTTTCTTTATCCATTCATCTGTTGATGAAAACTTGGGTTGAGTCTTTTCTTATTTAATCTCTGCATGCGGAATTCTTTTTTTTTTTTTTTTTTTTAGAGACAAAGCCTCGCTATGTTGCCCAGGTTGGATTAAACTCCTGGGTTCAAGAGACCCTCCCATCTCAGCCTCCCAAACAGCTAGGACTACAGACATGCATTGCCACAGCTAACATTTTACCCACATTTTTCAAAGACGATCATACTTAGGTTCAGATAGGCTTGAGAACTTGTTAAAGGCCACAGACCAAGTATTTGTCAAAGGCCACAGAACAAGTGTAATTTGTGGCCAAGATTAAAAGTCAGGACTATCTGACTTCAGATTCAGTATGATTAACTGCTTTGTTAAATATTCTCTCTCCCAGCAAATATCTTTGATACTTTATTTTCTTGAAGTAACATTTCACAGAGGACAACATTAAATCCTTTTGATTTTTCCTGTGGACAAAAATCACAAAAAAAAACCTAATCACCTTAAATTCAGGCTTTCAGGACTCAGGAGGAAAAAGGAAACATAAAGAGAAACAATGAAAAACATCAACCTAAAACGTCACTTCTGATAGTTAACATTTGTTTGTGGGTCTGTCACTTTTTGGTAAGGTATAGTAAAAGTAGAAGTAATGCTGATATTTGCTGAATGTCTTCTATTTGCCAGGTGCTACACTTGGTGCTTGTAAAACCATGATAAATAAGAGAGCTCCTGTCTCTGCTCTCATGGAACTCCTCCAAATAAAAATGAATAATATATGATTTCTTTCTTTCCAGAAGAATTTTTATCAACAATTTTAAGCATTTTTCAGAAATCTATTTTCTCAGTCTAATTCAGACTTTCATATTAATAATGTAAAACCTAAGGTGCTTTTCTGCTAATGATCCCACAGCCAACTAGCCACTGGGAAAGGTAAGTATGAGATCATACAACTGTCCATCTGCCAATGCATGACCTGGGCTTATTACTTGTTTTTTCCCTGACTTTTCCAATTCAGTTTGAAATAGCTCAGAGAAAGTTCCCTTGCCAGATTGTTTAGTCTCACAAATCTCACCATTAGATACTTTTTCCTGAAGTTCAGCCTAACTGGCCCTTTGCTTACTTTCATTTCATAAAACTCTTTTGAGTGTCAATACCAGCTGCTCACTTTCCTTGGAAGTTTTCCACTTTTCAAATACAGGCGGGACTTTAATTAGGCAACGCATAAACTAGGACAGCAGAAAGACTGATTCTAAGGAATTAGGTCACAGTACCAATTTCCTAACAAGCGGAAAGTTTAACAATATAAACATACTTTTGTTGAAATATAGAGAAAAGTCATGAGACATAAGAGACTGGAGAGCTCAAAAGCTAAGTATAAAGTTCTGCTTCCAGTGAAAAAGTCGGGCCATTCCCACAGGAGCAACCCTACCATAGATAACAATTATAAACTCAGCACAAAATATCAGAAAAAAAAAGACCTGACTGCACAGGAAAATGAATGAAAGCAGATGGATTCTGGGGAGGAAAAAAGAATAACACTGAATAAGAGTCTCATAACCTGAGTAAGGGCCCAAATATCAGCCATGCAGAGCAGCTAAAATTTCATAGAAACCAGTAACCTTACTTCCTTGAAAATCCTGAAGACAGAGGAATCACAGCACTTGAAAAGTGAGGAGGAGAATTTTGGAAAGAAGCAGAGAAGAGAAGCTCTAAATTCTACACATAAACTGTTCAAATCTCTTGCTGAGCTCTAAATGAAGTATATGTGAGACAGAATCCAAGTAAGAGTGCTAAGGTTAGAAGAACTGACCTGAAATTTCAGCTAACACCTACCGCATAGGAAACAGAGTTTGAAGCTGAAATACAGCCACGTTAACTGACTCAGAAAACAGACTCCTCCTTTCCTCAAAATAGCAATACTCATCAAATGAGTCCAAGAGAATCTCCTCTCTACATCATTCACAATGTTCAGTATAAAATCTAAAAGTTCTCAACAAGTAGAGAAATAAAAACATGCTGAAGAGAAGCCACAGTCAATGGAGATTGACATAAGTTTATCTAGGTGTTGAAATTAGCAGACGATGATTTTTAAATAGCTATTATCATTTTAATTAAGGATTAAAACTAATTTATGATCATAACAAACAAAAATACAGAAAATCTCATCAGAGGCAATAAAGGCTATAAACAAAATCCACATGGAAATATTAATAATAAAAAACTATAAAATTTTTTAAGTCACTAGATTGAGATGAAAATCAAGACAATGAACTTGAAGAAAGATCAATATAAATATCCAATCTGCAGGACAAAGAACAAAAGGATTTTTAAAGTCTCAGAAGAAAAAAAGAGAGAGAATGGAGGTAGAAAAGTGTTTAAAAAATAATAGCCAAAAACTTCCCAATTTGGCTGAAAAGATATACATTGATAGATTCAAGAAGCTCAGCCAGTCTGTGGGTGAAAAAAAATTTTTTTTAAGTCCACTCCTTGGAAAAATAAAATGTGATATATGTGTGTATGTGTGTTTAACAGTGGGGATATATTCTGAGAAATCTTCATTAGGTGAAGTTTATAAGGATATTCAGGAGACTCACTCTGACAAAACTTCAAATATCCTTACAAACTTGACCAAATTAGCTCAGTATATACTGACTGCATGTGGATGTTCAATTTCACACACACACACAGTAACTCAGGAATGGAAAATCAAATATTTTATGTTCTCGTTTATAAGCGGGAGCTAAGCTATGGTTACACAAAGACATACAGAGAGATATAATGAACATTAGGGACTCAGAAGAGGTGAAGGCAGAGGGGAGTGAGGGATAAAAAAATACATATTGGGTAGAATGTACACTAATTAGGGAACTGGTGCATTAAAATTTCAAACTTCACCGCTACACAATTCATCCATATAAGCAAAAGCCACCTTTACCCTAAAAGCTATTGAAATTTTAAAAAAAGAAAAAAAACTCCAAGGCAAATCATAGTCAAGTTGCAAAAAATCAAAGTTGAGGAGAAAATATTAAAAGCAGTCAGGGAAAAACAACTATATGCAAGAGAATAATTCAAATGAATGCTAACTTATCAGAAAAAAAAAAAAATAGAGCCGAGAAGACAAAATTCCAGCATATTGAAATTTCTAAAAGAAAAAAAAAAAAACCTTCAATCTAAAATCCTTTGTTCAGAGGAAAGGTCCTTCAAGATTGAAGGGTAAATTAAAACTAAAGGAATTCGTTGCCAGCAATCCTGTACTACGGAAGATGCTAGAGGAATTTATTCAGGATAAAATGAAATGATACCAGACAGAAATATGGATAGCAGGAAGCAATAAGGAGCAAAAGAAGTGAAAACACCAATTCCACAGCGAAATGTTAGAATGTTGCTTTTAGCAGTCATTTTCTTACAATTTTTTCAGTTTAGATTGCTATATGATAATCCTATATATTTATGACATACATGTGATATTTTGATACACATATAGTGATCAAGGTGGGTGAACTTGCAATACAAAGTAGTGAATTACTTTAAAATCAGTCAGGTAGCTGTTTTACATTACATTTCTGTATATTCACTTCACTTATAAATACAACAGACCTTATTATACTTAAGTATTCTCAGTATAAAGGTAGATTAAAATACAACAATAACAAAACTAATTCTCAAAATATCAAAACAGCACTGGAGTAGGACTGTGGTAAGTAATTTAATCTTAAAATAATACTAACAAACAATCACACTTATTCCAGAGTTATAAGGAGCCTGTAAAATAGTATGGAAAAGGTTGTTATTTTTCATCAAAATATATTGTCACTGGTAACTATTTGAATCTCTACATTTAAGTGTTATCAAGTGTAAAGGAACACCTATATATTCAAAATTGTATCATAAGCATTGTATCCCAACTTGGCAAGCAAACCCATTAAAAAACATTTATGCTCATCAAGACTTTGTTAAAATTATTTAAACAAATAATTTCTCTGATGGAAATTTTAGTAATGTCTAATGTTTAGAACTTAGAAAATAAAAATAAAATCACAGCTGAGATCTCTTGTGATAATAATTTCAAAACAATGTACAAATGAACTGGTGACTCCGAGATGTCACCTACATAGTTGCCATCTACTGAATGGGTTCCTTTTGCTGATGTAATCAGAATCAATGACAATTTAAAAAAAAAAAACAGCAGACTCAAATAAAACTTAAAATATCCTTACAGACTTCACCAAACTTAACTCCATGTGGATGTTCAATTTCTCTTGCTGTTAGTTTACTTTTACTTTTACTCCCTTAGCCAAAGCCCTCCCAATTTTCTACCTGGAGTATCAAGAATTTCACAGAACTTTAATAAATCAACTAAATAAAAATTTGAGCACATTAACTAAATACGAAATTAAAAGACATGACATACAATATTGTAATTAGTCCCATAGGCACTGAAGCCACACCACCTATGTTCAATTTCAGCTTTGCCACTCACTAGTTAACTGGCTGTGGACAAATTAAACACCACTGAGAGTTAGTTTCCTCATCCATAACACTGAAATGGTAATAGGACCTATGGGATAAAATCAGAAGAGTTCTGTGTACGGGCAGAGCATCACGTATAGCACACAGTGACCGTCCTCATTATTGGTAACTTTCATTATTAAGCACAGGAAAGGAGGGCAATATGACAGTGACAAGGTCCTGAATCTCAGGCAGCTAAAAAACCAGCCCACAATTCAATGTAAATGTAATAATGAAATATAGAAAATCTATAGGAATACCAAGAAAGGAGATAACAGTTTTGAATAAAAGAAGGTAAGTGAAAGTTAACTGACAAATAAGACATTTCCATATATGCAATAAGAACTTTCCACAAGAGAGTAGACGTAAAAGATATAGAGAGAATAACAACGACCACACATGTCTATTTCACTTTCAATCACATTTGCTAAAGTTTCATTCGTTTCTGTCATAAACAGATTAAAATAGCATTTTTTAGTACAAGATCTGTAATATCTGAGACTTGACCTGTTCCAGATTAACATTTTAAGAAGTCAAACACTAAAGAAGCACACTGAATACATTTTATTGAAACACTTTAAAATAAGTAATACTCAAAGTGTTAATGTCCCTAATATATTTTAACATCTTAAAAATTGAAGGACAAAGAATCAAAACCAAATGGGAAATAAGAGGGAAAAGATATAAACAAATAATACACAAAAAAGACACAGAAATGACCTTTAGAGACATGAAAATGGGTTCAAATTCATTCGCAATTGGAGAAATACAAACTAAAATAACACCGAGATATAATTTCTCACCTATCAGAGAAAAGAAAATTAAAAAGTAAAAAGAATAGGGTTCTGTTGGTGATGGGGTGAGGAATCAGGCAATTTCATATGTTACTAGTAGTAATTCAAACTGGTCTACCTCTTCTGGAGAGAAATTTGGCAACATTTAAGAAAACAACATACACGCTTACTTTTTGATCTAGCAATCACACATCTAGGAATTTACCTGAAAAGATAAACCTTCAACAATGCAAAAATACATAGGTTATTCACTGCAGTGTTGTTTACATAATAAAATACTGGAAACAACTCAAATACCTATACATTGAAGGGCGGATGAAAACTGAATATGTCCCTAAATGGCATATTATGTACTTGTATACAAAAAAAGGGAGGGAAGTTCTTTATGAGCTGATATGGAGTGACTTCCAGAATACATTGCTATGCAAAAAGAAAATGCAAAAAATAGTGTTTACAGTGTACTACCCCTCACATAAGAAAGAATATAAGAAAATATGCATATTCATCTGTAAAAAAGAAATACAGGACACACAAACCAGAAACTAATGAGTTTGGCTACATAAAAGAGTTGGCAGAAATGTAATTTTAAAAGTCTGGAAATGGGAATAGTAGGGATAACAGTGCAGTGGCACATCTCTGAATGTACCTTTTTAGGTAGCTCTGATTTTTCATAATTGTTGACATACCCAAATTAAATAACTAATCAATATCAACTAGAATTGAGATGAATCCAAAATGAAATTGAGATATAGAAAGGGGTGGAAAAGAATAAAACTAAATTAAGTAATTTTAAATATATGACATGCATAAAGACCAAAGAAAACTACACACAAATACTGCACTATATTTTAAAAATCTGTTTTTCACAGGGATGTGCATTAGCAATTCTTAAACAATTTTACATGTTGTGATAATTAATATTAGGTGTCAACTTGATTGAAGGATGCCTAGATAGCTGGCAAAATATTGTTTCTGGGTGTGTCTTTAAGGGTGTTGCCAGAGACTGACATCTGAATCAGTGGGCCGGGAGAGGTAGACCTACCCTTAATGTGGGTGGGCACTGTGCAATGGGCTGCCAGTGTGGCCAGAATAAAGCAGGCAAGAAAGGTAGGATAAGCTGCTTGCTGAGTCTTCTGTCTTTCATCTTTCTCCTGTGCTGGATCCTTCCTGCCCCTGGACAACAGTCTCTAGAGTCTTCAGCCCTTGAACTCTTGGACTTACATCAGTGGTTTGCCAGGGGATCTCTGGCCTTCGGCCACAGACTGAAGCCTGCATTGTCACCTTCCCAGCTCTTAAGGCTTTTGGACTGGGACTAAGCCACTACTGGCTTTCTAGATCCTCACCTTGCAGATGGCCTATCGTGGGACTTCACCTCATGATCATGTGAGTGAATTCTCCTTAATAGACTCCCTTTCAAATATACATATATCCTATTAGCTCTGTCCCTCTGGAGAACCCTGACTAATATGGATGTATACTTGGACAGAAAAAATAAGTAAACATATTGTGACAAATGAAAGCTAGATTTCACTGTCAGAGAAAGTTACAAATAAGAAAGAAGGAAAGGCTAGAATAAACTCTACATTGAACTAATGGCTTTTAAGATATATACAGATGGACAAATGCAGATATGTGGATGTGTATGTATGAGTATACAACCAACCATACAATCACGCACTACGTAACAATATTTCAGTCAACAAGGAAAAGCATATACAATGGTGCTCCCATAAGATTATAATACCACATTTTTACTGTACCTTTACTGTGTTTAGGTATGTTTAGATACACAAATACCACTGTCTGCAGTATTCAGTACAGCAACATGCTGTACAGGTTTGTAGCCTTGGAGCAACAGGCTACATATGCTATATATCCTAGGTATGGTATGTCATCTAGGTTTCTGTTAAGTATACTCTATGATGTTTGCACATTGAAGAAATCACCTAATGAAAATTTCTCAGAACACATCCCCACTGTTAAACGACATGTGACTGTATTTGCTAACTCTCCTAAAATTAGTTGGTGAAAGTATAATGAAACAAAAGATATTTGTATATTCTTAAAATATATCTCCACAAGACACTTATTAATTACAAAAGGAGAAATTAGCAAAATTAGCAAAATCTAGCACACAAAACCTTAACCAAGTATTCAAAGTTAATATCATCCATAGTAATGCTTATAAATATCAAGAATTTCCTAATGTGTTACACTGAGAAAGGTACAATAACATTTCTATGGTAGTCTTGTCAAAAATACATAAACTCAATCTAATCTTAAGGAAATACCCAAATTGAGGGACGTTCTACAAATACTCTAACTGGCCAGCAGTCTTCAAAAGAGTCACCACCATGAAACACAAACACTAAGGAACTTCCACAGACTGTAAAATACGAAGAGACAAACGCAATGTGGAATACTGGATTGTGTTCTAGACAAGAAAATGATCTTTAATGGGACAATTGGTGAAACTGAAATAAAGTCTGTAGATCACTATGTCAATGTTAATTTCTTAGTTTTAATAATTGTACTATAGTTATATAATGGACTGTGTGAATATTGGGGAACACAGGATTAAAGGTATGCAGCAATTCTCTTTATTATTTTTTGCAACTTTTCTCTAAGTCTAAAATTAAAGCAATAAAAGTATATATTACCTATCAGAACATATAAATGACTAAGAACTATAACCAATCAGAAAACATCACTGTAATCCGCCATCATTGTTCTAGTCACTATGAGCACTTCTCCACTACTGAACTGCTGTTGAGTCATTTGTAGCTACAAATATCACATTCTTACCAGGAGTTGCACAAATAAAGAAACTGGCCTTTAATTATTACAAGGCTGGAAATGTAATAAAAATAAATATGGAAATGGATAATCTTTTGTTGAATTTTCTAGTGTAACATAACATGCATTGATTAAAATCTACTTATAGTATAAGAAAAAGATCTTTAATGGGACAAATAGTGAAACTGAAATAGACAAGAAAAAGATTTTTAATGGGACAACTGGTGAAACTGAAATAAAATGCGTAGATTACTATGTCGGTGTTAATTTCTTAGTTTTAATAATTGTGCTATGGTTATATAATGAAATATGTCAACATTAGGGAACACAGGATTAAAGGTATGCAGAAATTTTCTATTATTTTTTGCAATATTTTTTATACTTTTAGCATAAGTATAGTCCAAGTATTAAATTGTACTTATAGTATAAGTATACTTTATAAATAGCCTTTCATCAATGCATGTTATGTTAAATAGTTGTTGATTGGCAGTGTGCTGGAAAGGGCAATGGAGTTAGCATTCGCAGACGGTACCACACACCACTGTGAAGGGAGAGGCAAGAGCGCGGCAAGCCAGCCTGGAGCGCCAGAAGGCAGATGATGGGCGTCCCTTCCCCCAAGTTATCAAATCCAAAGGCGGTGTTGTGGGCATCAAGGTAGGCAAGGGTGTGGTCCCCCTGGCAGGGACAAACGGCAAGACCATCATCCAAGGGCTGGATGGGCTGTCTGGGCGCTGTGCCCAGTACAAGAAGGATGGCGCTGACTTCGCCAAGTGGCGTCCTGTGAAGAGCGGGGAACACATCCCCCAGTCCTCGCCATCATGGAAAATGCCAACGCACTGTGCCCATCGTGGAGCCTGAGATCCTCCCTGATGGGGACAATGACTTGAAGCGCTGTCAGTATGTGACTGAGAAGGTGCTGGCTGCTGTCTACAAGGCTCTGAGCAACCACCACATCTACCTGGAAGGCACCTTGCTGAAGCCCAACATGGTTACCCCGGGTCACGCCTACACCCAGAAGTTTCCTCAGGAGGATACTGCCATGGCGACTGTCACAGCGCTGCGCTACACAGTTCCACCCTCCCTCCCCCCGTCTCTGGGATCACCTTCCTATCTGGAGCTCTAAATAAGGAGAAGGCGTCCATCAACGTCAACGCCATTAACAAGTGTCCCCTGCTGAAGTCCTGGTCTCCTGCAGGCCTCTGCCCTGAAGGCCTGGGGCAGGAAGAAGGAGAACCAGAAGGCTGTGCAGGAGGAGTATAGCAAGTGAGCCCTGGCCAATAACCTTGCCTGTCAAGGAAAGTACATCCCGAAGAGTCAGGCCAGGGCTGCTGCCAGGGAGTCCCTCTTCCTCCTAACCACGCCTACTAAGCGGAGGTGTTCCCAGGCTGCCCTCAACACTCCAGGCCCCACCGCCTCCCACATTCTCTTGAAGAGGGGGCCTCCTCCTCCTCGGGGCTCCAGGCTATCTTGCCTACCCTCTCGCCTTCCTTGTGATAGTGGTGTGTGGTATCATCTGTGAATGCGAATTCCACCGCCCTTTCCAGCACACTGCCAATAAACAGCTATTTAAGGGTGGGGGGGGGGAGAAAATAGAAAAACTATAAATGAACAGACCACAGAAGCTTAATAAACAAAGAAAGTATCAAGGCATATTATAGTCAAATTGCTTAAAAGGAGTGACAAAGAAGAAAAACCTAGGCTAGGCGCGGTGGTGGCTCATGCCTGTAATCCCAGCACTGGGAGGCAGAGGCAGGTGGATCACTTGAGGTCAGGAGTTCAAGACTAGCCTATCCAACACAGTGAAACCCCTTCTCTGCTAAAAATATGAAAATTAGCCCAGTGTGGTGGCATGAGCCTGTAATCCAAGCCACTTGGGAGTCTGAGGCAGGAGAATCGCTTGAACCCGCGAGGCAGAGGTTGCAGTGAGCCGAGATCGCACCACCATGCTCCAACCTGGGCAACAGAGTGAGACTCCGACTCAAAAAAAAAAAAAAAAAAAAAAAAAAAAAACCTTAAAAAAAAAAAAAAAAAAAAAAAAAAAAAGCATACTGCCTTACATAAGAAAAATAAGAATGAGAATGACAGCTGACTTCTCAGCAAAAAACAATACTAGCCAGAAGACAGAGCAAAGCTCTTATGAAGTCCTGAAAAAAAAAGGAAAAACCAGTAAACGTAGAAATCTATACCCAGTGAAAATAGCTTTTAAAATGAAAGGCAAAGTACAAACTTTGGAAGATATATAAGAGCTGACAGAATTCATCCTAAGCAGACCTGCATGATAAGAAATATTAAATGAAGTCCTTCAAACAGAAAGAAAATAGTATTACACAGGAATATGGATCTATAGGGAGGAATAAATTGCTCCAGACCTGAACATGCAGGATTAGGCCCCACTTCCCAATACTGTTGCATTGGGGATTGTATTAGTCTGTTTTCACATTTCTGATAAAGACATACCCAAGACTGGATAACTTATTTATTTATTTATTTATTTATTTTTTAAAAAGAGGTTTAATGGACTCACAGTTCCACATAGCGGGAAAGCCCCACAATCATGGTGGAAGGCTATAGGCACTTCTTACATGGCAGGCAAGAAAGAATGAGAACCAAGTGAAAGGAGTATCCCCTTATAAAAGCATCAGATCTTGTGAGACTTATTCACTATCATGAGAACAATATGGAGGAAACTGCCCCCTTAATTCAATTATCTTTTACCAGGTCCCTCCCACAACATGTAGGAATTATGGGAACTACAATTCAAAATGAGATTTGAGTGGGGAAACAGCCAAATCATATCAGGGGTTAAGTTTTCCACATAGAAATTTTGGGAGATACATTCAGACCATAGCATTCCACCCCTAGTCCCCAAAATTCATGTCCTTATAACACACAAAATACATTCATTCCATCTCAGTAGCCCCAAAAGTCTTATTCCAGCATCAACACAAAAGTCTAAAGTTTAGAGTCTCATCTTGATCAGATATGGGTGACACTCAAGGAACAATTAATCCTGAAGCAAATTTCCCTGTAAATTCAAACAGGTAGGCTTTGTCACTCTAAAACACAATGCAGGCATAAGACAAATATTTCTATTCCAAAAAAGAGAAACAGGAAGATAGAAGGGAAAACAAGTCCCAAAAATGTCTAAAGCCCAACAAGGCATACAACATTAGATCATAAGGCTGGAAAACAATCTTATTTGGCTCCATGTTCCACCTTAAAGATACACTGGAAGGGTTGGGTCTTTAAGACTTAGACATTCCTGCCCTCATGGCTTTGCTGGCACAGCCCACATTACCACTCTCAAACATTTAAAACCTAGGCCACTAAGCTTTGCTAGGCTGGCACTGCATACTGGTGGCTCTTAGTTCTGGAGTATCCAGGTGGCCTTCTTCCCAGGGCTCTACTAGGCACTGCCGTAGTAGAAAAGGGGGCTCTCAGCAGCAGCTCACACCCCACAGTTCCCATGGGCGTTGACCTTGTGGAGCATCTGTGGCAGCTCAATCCCTGTAGCAAGTCTCTGCCTGGGCCTTGAAGCTCTCTGAGACAGTCTTTATAAAAAGAATAAAGTTGGAAGATTCACATAACTCAATTTTAAGGCCCAGGATGTAGCTGCAGTAATTAAGACAATGTGGTGTTGATGGAGGGACAGACATGTAAATCCACGAGACAGCTTAGAAAATACAAAAATAGACCCACTCAAGTCCAGCCACTGATTTTTAACAAAGATGCAAAAGCAATTCAACAGAGAGAGGAGACTCTTTTCAACTAATGGTGTTAGAACAATTGGACATTCATAGCTAAGAAAGGGAACCTCACCCTGAACCTCATACATTATATAAAAATGAATTCAAAATAGATCATAGATATAAATGTAAAATACGGAACTACAAAACTTTTAAGAGAAGTTACAGTCGAAAATTTGTATGACATAGGGTTAGGTGAAGAGTCCTTAAACATGACACCAAAAGCAAAAGCACAAAAGAAAAATAATCAACAAATTGAACTTCATCAAAAATAAAAGGTTTTGCTCTACATAAGACCCTGTTAATCAAATGATCAAACCAGCAAGAGACTAAAAGAATATAGTTTCAAAGTATACATACAACAACAACAACAAAAATACAATCAAAAAGGGGTAAAAGATTTGAACAAACACTTCACCAAATAGGATACAGAGATGGGAAATAAACACATGAAAAGATTTTCAGCACCTTGGTCATTAAAGAAACGTCCATTAATAATGTCCACAATAAGACACCATAACACACCTATTAGACTGACTAAAGGCAAAAATTCTGACAATACCAAGTACTGATAAGAATGTAGATCTTATGTATTTCTGGTAAGAATGTAAAATGGCACACTCCTTCGGGACAACAATGTAGCACTTTCTCATAAAGTTAAACACATACTTACCATACAACCCTGCATTCACAATCCTAGATATTTATCCTACAGCAGGGGTCTACAAACTGTTTCCAAAAGGGCCAAAGGTAAATATTTTAGTCATTACACACCATAGAGGACTCTGTCGCAACTATTCGACTTTGCCATTGTAGCACAAGAGTACACACAGACAATATATTTAAAAAAAAAAAAAAAAAATAAAGCATGCTTAACATTCCAGTAAAACTTTATTTACCAAAATGGGCAGCCAACCCACAGGCTGTTGTTTGGCAACGCCTGTACTAAATAAATGAAAATTTATGCTCACACAGAAACCTGTAAATGAATGTCCAAAACCACTTTCTAATAGCCAAAAAAGTGGAAACAACCTAAATGTTTTTTTCAGTGAATAAATGAATAAACAAAGTGTGGTGTCTCTATGGCATTGCAGGAAGTAAGAACAGACTACTCAACAATAAAGAAAATGATCTACTGATACGTTCAACAATTTGGTGGCTCTCAAAAGGTATTACGGTCAGTGAAAAAAAAGCCAATCTCAAAAGGTTACATATTATACAATTCCACTAATATTCTCAAAATGACAAAATTATAATGGCTACTGGGAATTATATTGGATAGATAGTGTGAATATGTAGTGGGTAACACAAGGGAATAAAGACGTTTCTTTGAGGTAATAGACGAGTTCTGTGCCCTGACTGCAGTGGTAGTTACATGAATCCATAAGTGGAACAAAATTCATATAACTACATGCCAAAATAACAACAAGAACAATAAAAGCAGTGCACATAAAAACTGAAAAATCTGTATAAAGTCTGTAGTTTAGTTAATAATATTGTACCAAAGTCAATTTCCTACTTTCAGTAATGTACTACAGTTATATATTTTTATCATCAGGAAAGCTAGGTGAAGGGTACACAGGACCTCTGTGTATTACTGTTGAAACCTTTTGTGAGTCTAAAATTATTTTAAAATGAAAAGTTAAAAAAGTAAGTTAACTGTTAAAAGTAAAAATAATGTTAATGTAACAATAAGTGTGAAGTGTATAACACATGTAGAAGTAAAATGTATGACCACAATAGCATAAGCTTAAAAGGAGAAATGAAAGTATGATGCCATAAGATCTGTGAAATGGTATATCACTTCAAAGCAGACTGAGATAAGGTAAAGATGTATGCTCTAAACCATAAAGCAAACATAAAAATAGCATAAAGATGAGTTATAAATAACAAGATGACAAAAATGATAAAGTAGAATGATAAAAAATACTTTACCCAAAAGAAAGCAGAGAGGAATGAGTAACTAAAGATGGAACAAACAGAGATAGTACATTTTTAAACTACCATTTTTTATATAATTGTCAATAATTACATAAAACGTAAATAGCCTAAACATCCCAATGGAAAACACAGATTGACAGACTGGATTAAAAAACAAGACCCAACTATATACTGCCTAAAAGAAATCTAATTTACATAAAGAGAAAAATTATTAAAAGAAAAAGGATGAAAAATATTTCATGCAGACTTCAATCAAAAGAAAACTGGAGGAGCACTAAGAACATGTATAAAGTAGATTTTTAGGATAAATAACATCAATACAATTAGAGGGTCATATCATAGTGAAAAAGAAGTCAACTCATCAAGAGGGCATGGCAAAGCTTAATGTTTTACCTAATTAACAAAGATTCAAATATATGAATTAACCTTTGATATTACTTGAAGGAGAAGTTACACAAATTAATCTCTGATATTACTTGAAGGAGAAGTAAGACAAATATAGAGTTACAGTTCTTGATTTTAATACATTCTCAGTCACTGGTAAAAGAAGTAGACAGAAAATAAGAATACAGAAAACTTAACACTATCAACCAACCTCATCTAATTGATATTTATAGAACAATACACCCAAAAATAGCAAATAAGTATTTCTTTCAAATGTATACAAAACATTGAACAAAGGTTACATTCAGCACCATAATACAAGTTGCAATATATTTAAAGGGATTAAAATCACATAAAGTTGTCTAACAACAATGAACCAAAATTAAAAACCAGTAATGGCAAGGTATCTGGAAGATCAAACAAAATTGAAAACAAAATTACAAACTACTAAGTAATTCAAAAGTGAAGACTCAAATGAAAAGGAAATTAGGAAATACTTTAGACTAAATGAAAATGAAAACACAACATACCAAAATGTGAAGAATGAAGTTATAGTAGCACTTGGAATAAAATTTAGATCCTAAATTGTATCAGAAAAAAAAAAGCAAGTTTTAATTCAGTGACCTTAGTTTCTGCTTCAAAGTAATAAACATGATATAAAATGTGTAAGACCTATACTTTGAAAACGACAAACAACTGCTGAGTAATTGATGAGACCTCAATCAATATTTCTAAATTCAACACTACTGACATTTTGGATCAGATAATTTTTGGTGTGGAAGGAACCTCTGCACTTAATAGAACACTTAGCAACATCCCTGCCCTCTTCCCCTAGGAGCTTCTGGCCATGACAATCAAAAATGTCTTCAGACATTGCCAAATGGCCCTAGATGAGCAAAATCTCCCCTGGGTAGGAAACACTGACCTAAATAAATGGATATATTATGTTTATGGGTCAGAAGACTCAATACGGTTAAGATGTCAATTCTGTAGATCCAATGCATAATTAAGATCCCAGCAGACTTGTTTGGAAAAATCAAGAAACTGATTCTGCACCTCATACAAATATTTGAAATGATAGAATATCTAAAGCAAATTCAAAAATTAACAAAGTTGAAGAACTTACACTACATGATTTCACGATTTATTATTAGCCTAAGTAATCAAGACAAATTATGGCTGGCACAGATAGGGCACTATAGAGTCCAAATATAGACCTATACATACATGGTCAATTGATTTTCAACAAAGTGCAAGAAAAATTCAGCTAAATATTCATATAAAAAATGAACTTCAACCCATACCTTAAACTATATACAAAAATTAACTCAAAATATATCACAGACTCTAAATGTAAAATCTAAAACTATAGAGCTCATACATGAAAGCATAAGTCTGTAACAAGTTAGGCAAAAATGTATTAGAAGTGATCTCAAAGCATGATTAATAAAAGAAAAAAAATTAAGTTCCTAAAAATTAAGAAATTATCTGCTTCTCCCACAAACTTGGAGAAAGTATTTGCAAATTGTGTATCTGTTAAGGAAACTGTGTCCAGAGTATACTGAAGATTTCTTCAAAACTCAGTAAGACAATAAGCGACCCAATAAAAACAAATGTAAAAGATTTAAACAAACATGTCACTAAAGATATATAGATAGCAAATGATATCATTAGACATTATGAAAATGCTAATTTAAAATATGAGATATGGTCTCTCTCTCTCTCTCTCACACACACACACACACACACACACACACACACACTAGAATATCTAAAATGAAAAATCTGACGATACCAAGTATTGACAAGGATATGGAGAAACTGTAACTGACATACTGATGATGAGTATGTAAAATAGTACAAACCCTAGGGAAAACTGGTGGGTAGTTTCTTGAAAAGTTAAATATATGCCTACCATATAACCCAACTATTCTACTCCTACGTATTATTCAAATAAAACATATGTCCATACAAAGATTTAAATGTTCATAGCAGCTTTGTTGATTATAGTTCAAAACTAGAAGCAACCCAAATGTCCACCAACTGGTGAATGCATGAACAAATTGGGATACATCCATAAAATGGAACATCACTAAGCAGGAAAAAAAAGAGTAAATTATTAAATCCTACAACAACATGGAGGAATCACAAAACAATTATGGTGAATAAAAGAAACCAGACCAAAAAAAGAAGTACATACTGTATGGTTAAATGTATGGAAAATGTAAACCCATCTATAATGACAGAAATGTGGTTTTCTGGGGACTGAGTGAAGAGCCAGGAGAGAGGGAGAAAGGAATTACGATGGGTACAAAAAAATTGGGGCACATTGAGGATTTATCATCTTGATTATCATGACAGTTTCATGGGTATGTACACATTTTAAAATTTATCCAGTTGTATACTTTCTATATGTACATAAGTTAATTGTACCACAATAAAGCTGTTAAAAATTAAAACATACCCACAAAAGGATTTAGACATGAATGTATATAGCTGCTTTATTCACATTAGCCCACAACTTGAAATCACTAGCTATTCATCAAAAAGCAAATGTGGTATACCTGTACAATGGAATACTACTCAGCAATGAAAGGAATGAAATGCTGATATACAGCACATAATAAGACATCTCAAAAATGTTATACTACACAAATAAAGTTATGAGCAAGTGTACACACTGCATAGTTCCATTCATATGAAATTCTGAAACATGTAAAGCTAACCTATAATGATAGAAAGTAGTTCAATGGCTGCCTGGAGCCTTGAGAATAGGTAGGGTTGGGAAAAGAAAATCGGTAGTTGGGGTTTGACTGCAAACAGGGTTGAAAGTGTGTTCCTGAGTATTGAAAACTGTATACTCACCATAGGTACATTTAATTGTTTGTAAATTATCCCTAAACAAATTTAAAAAAAAATTGATTTGGGATTCATAAAACATAGGTCTGAATTCTACCCTAGCTAGCTTACTACCTCTGCTTTCCTTAGCAACTTACACTTTCGGCGTCTATTGTCTCATGTATAAACAGTGACATTGCCAAGTGTACTTGATGACATATGAGATTGCATGCTGAAGTAGATTAGCTTAAAATAAGCAAATATGAATAGTATTAATATGAAATGTCCTTTTACAACATAGTTTTTACATGCTACTTTCTAATTCTGTTTTTTTGTTTGTTTGTTTGTTTGTTTCGACAAGGTCTCATTCTGTCTCTGTCACTCAGGCTGGACAGGGTAGAGTACATTGGCACAGTCTTAGCTTAGCTCACTGCAGCCTCAAACTCCTCAGCTTAAGTGAATCTCCCACCTCAACCTCCCAGGTAGCTGGGACTACAGGCATGTCCCAACACGCCCAGCTAATTTACTTTTTTCTTTTTGTAGAGACAAGGGTCCCACTATGCTTTCCAGGCTGGTCTCAAACTCCTGGCCTCAAGTGATCCTCCCACATTGGCCTTCCAAAGTGCTGGGATTACAGGCATGAGCCAGCATGCCAAGCCTACTTCTGCTCTGTTCTTATGCTAAATTTTTTCTTTACTGAACAAAAAATAAATTAACATATAATGACTTTAAAATATCAAAGAAAACATTTTAAATAAAAGCAGAAAAATATGAAGCAAGAAAGAAAATGGGTCCTCAAGCAAAAAATAACGTAACTAAACACTAATACTTTTTGTTTTAAAAATAATTCTAAAATTTAATGTACGGTTTAGCTAGAAAATGTATACTTTTAATGGGATTTCTTCACCATTTACATTACTTAGTTTCCACATTCCGAAAAGATAACAAAATTATACGGTGTTTAATATCAAAATGGCACATTTACACAAATACTTTTATCATTAAAATAAAGAATACTATGACTTCCTTTTCGAGCATTCGAAAAACACATCTGCAACCCATATTCCCACAGACCTGAAAATCATTACTATTTTTGACAAAATATTTGGCAGAATACACAATAAATGCTACAATTCTGATATTTCATCTGGAAATGGCTCTTTAAATTCAGAGTCCCTTAAACCACAGGAACACATGACAATAATATAGGATTTTGGACTGCTGTTTTTAAAAAGAACTTTGGATTTTTTTTGGCTAACTGGTTTTACTTCATTTTCATATATCTGAGAAATGTCAGTTAAATAATGTGGGAAGGCTGTCAGAACTTCGAATGGATTTTCCACTAAAAAGTAATAAAAGTTATAAAATATAGTAAGATACATTTTAGGATATATCTTACTTTATGTTGTAACATTTCTTAAATTGAAATATGACTGAAACCCTTATTGTAATGAAATACTAAAGAAATACCCTTGCAACAAAAAAAAGCAAAGTTTGAATGATGTTTCAATCTTCCATGACTGTTAAATTCATAGATTGCTAGTTGACCCTCGATATCCATCTTCCAGTTTTTAGGCAGTAATGAAAACTTTGGTACACAGGACACAGCTGAAGATCACATTTCACAGATCCCCTTGCAGCTAGGTGAAGCCATGTGACTACATTCTGGCCAATGGGACGTAAGAAAAGGAATGTATCAAATTTGGGAGTGATCGTCTTAAAGAAAAAGCACATACAATTTCCTGTCTCTTTAACTAGGTTCTGGTGCCTGAGGGGTTAAGATAATCATAAAACTGGAGAAGTCATCTTGGACCATGAAATAAAAACTACCTGTTAAAAATTACTAAGTAGACAGTTGGGCACACTAGCTCATGCCAATAATCTCAGTGCTTTGGGAGACTGAGGTAGGAGGTTCTCTTTGGTGTAAGTGTCAGAGGTTACAGTGAGCTATGATCACACTACTGCACACCAGCCTAGGCAAAAAAGTGAGATGCTGTCTCAAAAAAAAAAAAAAAAAAAAAAAAAAAAAAAAAAAAAAAAAAAAAAAAAAAAAAAAAAAAAGACAAGGCAAAATGATCAAAGAAGCCTGGGTCTCCAACATCATAAAGCCATCATATTAGCCCAGGATTGCCTATCTGGATTGTTAAACTTCTATGCTATTTAAGTAGCAGGGGAAATGAGGGTAAAGAAATAGAAGTAGACTTTGCATTAATTTTACTAGAGACTTATAGCAAATTCTAGTGTTTTAGATATTCACTATATACATATGTGTGTGTGCGCGCATATGTGGAAATGTATATACACACACATATATATGTATTAAATCATATTTACTTTTTCTTCGAACCTCATGGCTTCCTTCACTGGGAAACAATGAGAACACATGGACACAGGGAGAGAAACAATGCATACTAGGGCCTGTCGGCAAGGGCAGGCAGGGGGAGAGCATCAGGAAAAATAGCCACTGCATGCTGGGCTTACTACCTAGGTGATGGGTTGATAAGTGCAGCAAACCACCATGGCACACGTTTACCTATGTAACAAACCTGCACATCCTACACATGTAACCCAGAACTTAAATAAAATAAAATTTTTAAAAAAGACATATCTTTAAAGCCAAAATGTTTACATATACATATATACATATACATGTGTGTGTGTATGTATGTGTGTATATATATGTAGCTCTACAATATGTTAGGTGATCTGGAATTAATCTAAGAAATCACTTTAAAATTTTACAAATGAAAAAACAGAATCATAAGGAAATTAAAGTTAAATGATTAGTCCAAGGTTTTTCTTATCAAAAATAATTGTTCTTCTTTGAGTCATAAATGAAACTTTTTTCTAAAGAAACAGAGTGAGATATGAAAGCAAAAAAAGAAGATGAATATATTATTCATTAAGATGCACTGTTAACATGACAAAGTCTGTATGGCAAAATCAGGATAAACTGTTAAAGGTAGACAGAAAACAGTGACCTAAAGCACACAAATGATCTCTTGGGTGAATGATAGTCCTTGTGCTGAAGAGTTGAGGAATTCCAAATGCTGGCACTACAGTATGCTTTCAACCAGAACAATCTAGTGTCAAATGAAAAGAACTAAGGCAGGAAGGGTCACATGGGTTCATACTCTATGGAGAAAAGGAGTTAGTGTGTAGCTGGTCATCTAACATTTATTCAAATGAGAGTAAAACTAAAATAAAAGGATCTATGTTATCTATAAAGGAAAGCAAATTAAAACCTAAGAGAAGTTTTGGAAGGATCAGCTCAAAAGCAATTACATGAAAATTGTAGACCCATTCCTCCCAAAACATGAGCATAAATATTGACAAACAAGTTACAAGTTTAAAATATTTCACTGCACTAGAAATTGGTAATTGTGGCCGGGCATGGTGGTTCACACCTGTAATACCAGTACTTTGGGAGGCAGAGGTGGGCAAATCACTTGAGGTTAGGAGTTTGAGACCAGCCTGGCCAACATAGCAAAACCCCATCTCTAATAAAAATACAAAAATCAGCCAGGCATGGTGGCATGCACCTGTAATATCAGCTATTCAGGAGGCTGAGACAGGAGAATCATTTGAACTTGGGAGGCGGAGGTTGTAGTGAGCTCAGATTGCACCATTGCACTCCAGCCTGGGAGACAGAGTAAGACTCCATCTCAAAAAAAAAAAAAAAAAAAAATTGCCAATTCTTTCACTCAGACAAAACACAAGATAGTATTTTCAAAATATCAGGTATTTCTGAATACTAAAATAGTGTTTAATTCTCATAAGAAAAAAAGAAAATTTGTTATTATGTAAATTTCAAACAACTCTTATGTAAGTTAGATATTCAAATGTTCAAATTGTACAGTGAACACACAACTAGCCATAGAAAATTTCTTGAACTGGGCAAGGTGTGTTGGCTCACGTCTGTAATCGCAGCACTTTGAGAGGCTGAGGTGGGTGGATCACCTGAGGTTGGCAGTTTGAGACCAGCCTGACCAACATGGGAGAAACCCCGTCTCTACCAAAACTACAAAATTAGCCTGGCTTGGTAACGCATGCCTGTAATCCCATCTACTCAGGTGGCTGAGGCAGCAGAATCACTTGAACCCAAGAGGCGGAGCTTGCGGTGAGCCAAGATTGCACCATTGCACGCCAGCCTGGACAGCAAGAGTGAAACTCTGTCTTAAAAAAAAAAACAAAAAATTCTTAAACTGATGTCAATAAATGCGTAAAAACCCTGACTCTCAGAGGTTTGCATCTGGGAGCAAGTATACTTAAAACTCATAAAGTACTCTTTGTCACAGAGAAGCAACTTTACATTAAGAAACAATAGAATTCACTTTTTGAGTTGAATCTATGTTCATTCTTTTTCTTTATTCTAAGTTTAGGAGGTCATTTTTGGCAACAATCAGATGTCTGTGTAATCAAGAAAAGAATTGCAAACTCCGTCTCAATTTTTAGGTCATCTGAGCAGAATCAGCTTTAAAAAATTATTCTGTCTGCCATGTTTCCAATTGTCTGAAGATTTTTTTTGCCAGCAGATAGATTTACAAGAGATTGTCACTCTGAAATCAGTTTGCAGAAGCACATCCTGAATACTGGAAGATTCCCATGACACCTTAGCCAAATGAACTTGTGATCGCTCAGTTGGATCCACCCGTAAGTCTGACGACAGCACTGAAAGTTTTACCTGATTTAAATATCCAAAATATCTCTCAAGTAAGCCAAGCCATGAATAAACTCCTCCTTGTCAAACTGTTCTGAAAATAGCCATTTTTTTCTCATAAACAAATAAATAAATGAATAAGTAAGGAGACAGCTATTTAAATTGCAATGTAGTGCTTTAAGACACTCTGTAGGGAACCAGCACACTTTTTGCATTGCTGGTAATCTTTTAGGCTGTTTCCATTTCTTGTGAACACTTGTTGAAAAGGTAGTACCTGTAGTTCAAGATGTTGGCTCTGATACAGTGTTTACTTTCAGGGTGGTAAGGAAAAATCTGTCAGGATTATTATCAGTTTTGGGTGCTGATATATGCCAAATCAATTGTAAAAAGACATGAATCAAGAGGATTTAAAGTTCTTTCTTCACAGAAGCAGCAAAACCAGATGTGCTGCCAGCCATGGCAAGTACTCCATTCGGGCTAATATGGTTTGGCTGTGTCTCCACCCAAATCTCATCTTGAAATGTAGTTCCCATAATTCCCACGTTATAAGAGAAACAAGGTGGGAGGGATTGAATCATGGGGGTGGGTCTTTCCCGTGCTGTTCTCATGATAGTGAATAAGTCTCATGAGGTCTAATGGTTTTTATAAAGGGGAATTTCCCTGCACATGCTCTCTTGCCTGCCACCATGTAAGACTAACTTTGTTCCTCCTTCCGTTTCTGTCATGATTGTGAGGCCTC
The DNA here is from genome assembly GCF_001604975.1 of Cebus imitator. Taxonomy (NCBI): domain Eukaryota; kingdom Metazoa; phylum Chordata; class Mammalia; order Primates; family Cebidae; genus Cebus; species Cebus imitator. The sequence goes on along the minus strand of NW_016107331.1, from coordinate 3,702,925 downwards.
CCCAGCCATGTAGAAATGTGAATCAATTAAACTTTCTTCCTTTATAAATTACTTAGCCTCATGTATGTCTTTATTAACATCATGAGAACAGACTAATACAGTAAACTGGTACTGATAGACTGGAGTGCTGCTGTAGGGGTACCCAAAAAAAATATGAAAGCGACTTTGGAACTGGGTAACAGGCAGAGGCTGGAACAGTTTGGAGGGCTCCAAAGAAGAAAAGAAAATGTGGGAAAGTTTGGAACTTCCTAGAGACTTGGAAGGCTTAGAAGATAGGAAGATGTGAAAAAGTTTGGCATTTCCTAGAGACTTGCTGAATGGCTTGGAACAACAAAGTACAGGCTGAGCTGGTCTCAGACGGAGATAAGGAACTTGGTGAGAACTAGAGTAAAGGTCATTCTTGCTGTGCAAAGAGACTGGCAGCATTTTGCCCCTTCCCCAGAGATCTGTGGAACTTTCAACTTGAGAGAAATTATTTAGGGTAGCTGGCAGAAGGAATTGCTAAGCAGCAAAGCGTTTAAGAGGAAGCAGAGCACAAAAGTTTGGAAAATTTGCGACCTAACAATGCAATAGAAAAGAAAAATCTATTTTCTGGGGAAAAATTCAACTCTACTGCAGAAACTTGCATAAGTAATGAAGAGCCAAATGTTAATCACCAAGACAATGGGGAAAATGTCTCCAGGGCATGTCAGAGATGTTCACAGCAGTCCCTCCCATTATAGGCTCCAGAGGCCTAGGAGGAAAAAATGGTTTCCTGGGGCAGGTCCAGGACCCCCATTCTGTGTGCAGCCTAGGAACTTCGTGCCCTGCTCCAAGCACGCACCAAGCTCCAACAGTGCCTTAGCTCCAGCTGTGGCTAAAAAGGGCAAAGGTACAGATCAGGCCATGCTTTACAAGGTACAAGTCCCAAATCTTGGCAGCTTCCATGTGGTGTTCAGCCTACAATTACACAGAAGTCAAGAACTGAGGTTTGGGAACCTCCGCCTAGATTTCAGAAGATGTATGGAAATGCCTGGGTGTCCAGGCAGAAGTTTGCTGCAGGAACAGGGCCCTCATGAAAATCCTCTGCTAGGACAGTACAGACTGGAAATGTCAGGTTGGAACCTCTACACAGAGTCCCCACTGGGGCACTGCCTAGTGAAGCTGTGAGAAGGCCACTGTCCTGCAGACCCCAGAATGTTAGATCCAGCCACAGCTTGCACCGTGCCCTGGAAAAGCCACAGGCACTCAATGCCAGCCCATGAAAGTAGCCAGGAGGGGAGCTATACCCTGCAAGGCCATAGGGGTGGATCTCCCCAAGGTTGTGAGAGCTCTCCCCTTGCATCAGCATCACTTGGATGTGAGACATGGAATGAAAGGAGACGATTTTGGAACTTTAATGTTTCATAACTACCCTATTGGATTTTGTACTTGCATAGGGCCTAAAGCCTCTTTGGCCAATTTCTTCCATTTGTAATGGGTACATTTAACCAATGCCTGTACTCCCATTGTATCTGGTAAGTAACTAACTTCCTTTTGATATTATAAGCTCAAAGGTAGAAGGGACTTGCCTTGTCTCAAATGAGACTTTGGACTGTAAATTTCTGAGTTAATGGTGAAATGGGTTAAAACTCTGGAGGACTGCTGGGAAGGAATGATTGGTTTTGAAATGTGAGGACACAAGATTTGGGAGGGGCTGGAGCAGAATGATATGGTTTGGCTGTCTCCCCACCCAAATCTCATCTTGAATTGTAGCTCTCATAATTTTCAAGTGTTATGAGAGGGACCCAGTGGGAGGTAACTGAATCATGAGGGTGGGTCTTTCCTGTGTTGTTCTCATGATAGTAAATAAGTCTCATGAGAGCTAATGATTTTATAAAGAGGAGTTCCCTCGCACATGCGCTCTTGCCTGCCACCGTGTAAGACATAACTTTGCTCCTCTTTCATTGTGCACCATGATTATGAGGCCTTCCCAGCCATGTGTAACTGTGAGTCAATTAAGTTTCTTTCCTTTATAAATTACCCAGCCTCAGGATGTCTTTATTAGCAGTGTGAGAACAGATTAATACACATGCCAACTATACCAAGCCCCATCTTTTATCATGTCAAAAATATCAAAAGTCTTTCAGCCTTCTAAAATGAACTTCACTAATTTGGAATTCATTCTGTATCAGTATGTATAAAACAGACAAAAACTAAAAATGGCTGCATAAAATAATGCTAGTTGTTACATGCAAATGTTTCATGAGTGGGAAATGCTTTAACAGAATTTCTAAACTCGAGCTCTAAAACAAATTCTCAACAGCTATCTGTTAACTTAATGTAGCAAATGTTTCCTTTCGTCTCCTTCAGAAATGTCAGATATGACTGATAAACCACTGGGTAAAAAAAAAAAAAATCACTATCAAATCAACTTAGGTAAAATATACAAATAATTAGTGCAAGACTTTAATAAATAAACCACCTGCCTTGATCTGAGTTGGTGCAGGAACTGAGCAGAATAAGTAGCAGATACTCTTGTCTGCAAAGCAAAGCTTTGGAAAGCTTAGACTGCAAGTTATTTCTATGTTAATATTTTTAAATCTAACTATACAAATAAAGTATCCTTAATCCTTACTATATACTTTTAAATTTCAAACACACTCTAATAAAGTAGGAAGTCAGTTACAATTATTCAACATTTAAAGATAAATGTATTATTTTCTTTCTTAAAATCAGTATTTCCCAAAACTTTTTTCCAGTAAGACCTTGTCACAATGGCCTAAAACTTCTAATCTCACCTTTAAGATTACTGTTTTGTATAATTAACTCTATAATACTTTAAATATTAAAATATTAGACCATTAAAAACTAAGTACATTTCCAATAATTTTTTTTATTCACTAATATAAAATATTTAATGACTTTAGCTTTGAAGCATTCTTCTAATTCAGAAACCAAGTACTTTTGAAGCTTTTGTTTCTGAGGTGTTCTGGGAATAATATGATAGTTACTTAAATATTAAATATAATTCCTCAAAGAGTGCTCTGACATTTTACTGTGTAACATTTTGGAAAGTTTTACTTACTGAAACATCTTTCAGGCTTTTCTCAAAGAAGAAGTGACAAGTTTCTTTAGAAAAATCAAACTTGTATACATCAGCTGGTCCTGCTCCTGATACCAATGCTTTTCTCAGTTCATCAACATATTTCCCTTTGTCCATTGCCATGTCATCAGCTTCTTCAGAAATCTCTGATTCAGAAACTATGGAAAATATTAACAAAAGTTTTTGAAATGTAAAGTAAATGACTACACATAAAAAAATATTAGTTTACCTGTTAGTACTAATTTATCACATATAACAGAAATTTAAACAAAAGTAAAATCAATCTCTATACTAAACATTTTTAACTCAAATTATTCCTTTTTGCTGAACAAGCAATTTTTGAGAAATGCATTAATTTAGATTCACATCTCATGTGAAAAGCATTAAGCCCTTGACATTCTTTCTCTATCCTCAGATGAAACGCATTGTAAATTATTACAGAAACTCCCTCTCTGTGTACCTGCTCTTAAGTCAAAGCCAGGTAATTTCCTATAATGAATAATAAGCTCAATATTTGATAACATCTTTCTTCCTGGCCTCAAAGATTCAATAGTCTATAGTCTGTTTCTCACTTTTATGGGTAGAGTAAATCAAAAGCAAAAGTGGAAGTCATTATTCTCATGTCATATGCCAACTATAGAAACTATGGATGAAAGGAAATGATACGGAAAGAAAGGGAAGGAAACAAAAATGTACTGAGCATCTCCTCTGCAACACATACTATACTAGTGATCTGGCTTCCAACTCTCTTATCTAGGTATCTTTAAAGCTGATGTTTTATCCTTCATTTAGATTTTTGTTTCAAAAATTGTATTTTCAATTCTAGATATTATCTCGGTTCCTTTTTCATTATATCCTGTTCTTACCCTACCCTTCTTTTAAATATTTAAATAAATGTATTTTAAGATCTCTTTCATTTCTGTATTTATGTGTGGTTCCTGGGGTATAAATTCTGTTTCTTCTACCTGTAGAAAAATTCTTGTTCTACTTGTTTTCCTTTCATGCTTTGTAATATTTGAGTATGGCTCACCTCTAGCCCAAGTGGCAAGTGCTCTGAGAAGAAGTGGTCTTAAAAGAAGGTTGCTGGTTTGCCTTTCTGGGGGTCATTAAAAGTTTCATCCATTCTGGACTAGTTTTGAAAGTTTATTTCTCACCTTGATTTTTACACTTGAGGCAAAGTGTTCCATTTTAAACCTCGCATCCACACATAACACAGGTTTGGGGTTCTGATTTTTCTTGAGACTTTTATTCAATTATACTACTCAGGGATTGTTCTATTTGTATGCTGCATCCCCAGGCCAGAGAGTAGTAATGTTTTTAAAGATCATTTTATTAACAGCATGTATTTTCCTGGTTCCGTTCTTTATACTGAGAGCTCAACTCCAATTCCCTTAAGAGGTCTGAAGCCTCAACATTCCACCTCACTCAAACATTACACTCACTGTCATCTACATGTATATCTAGTTCAGATATTCCATGAATCTACAGTTAAGCTTTAATTCCCATCAACTACTCTGGTTTTGAAACATCTCTTCAAACATGGCATCTGAGGTTTTCCCTTTGTTACACTCAAAAGTGCCAACTGGTCTGCATATTGGTTTGTTTTTTTAACTACAAGATTCAATCTTGTTTTTGTTGGAATGTGTGTGTGGTTGGGTGGTTTCCTGTGTTAATTTAGGCTAACACAGCAATAATAGAAGTCCCATATGGTTGTATACTTTCATACCTAAGCATTACACTCATCTATTTTACTTCCTCATAACACTGAAAGACAGATATTATTTTCATTTTGCAAATGAGAAAGCTGAGGCTCAGAGAGATCAAGTAATGGTCTAGGGACATGTAGTAGGTAACTGGTGAAGCTGTTGTTTTAGTTTGAAGTGAAGCAGAGATATGAAACACTGGATAAATTATTTCCATTGATGTTTTAAAAAACAACATTAGTTTAAAATATTACAGAATATAAGAAAAACTTAATTAAAGAATGCCTAAAATGGAAGGCACATTTTCAGACTTTTGGTCTGTATGCTATCAAGTGTCTGGAAGATCCATGACAGTCAATGAAAAAGGGAGTCTTGAAACGTACCAATATATTTTATATGATCAATTTTTGATGACAAGTTTTGATAATAAAATATGATGATCATACTTCACACAACCTTTGAAAAGAGGTAAGAATAAAAAGAGGCCGGGCGCGGTGGCTCACACCTGTAATCCCAGCACTTTGGGAGGCCGGGGTGGGTGGATCACAAGGTCAAGGGATCGACACCATCCTGGTCAACATGGTAAAAACCCGTCTCTACTAAAAATACAAAAAATTAGCTGGGCATGGTGGCGGGTGCCTGTAATCCCAGCTACTCAGGAGGCTGAGGCAGGAGAATTGACTGAACCCAGGAGGCAGAGGTTGCGGTGAGCCGAGATCGCGCCATTGCACTCCAGCCTGGGTAACAAGAGCAAAACTCTGTCTCAAAAAAAAAAAGAATAAAAAGAGCTTATATTCATGTGTTACTTTAACAGCTTCTAAAACGCTTTCACATTTTCTCTGTTGGAAGTGGACACATTTAATATGATGATCACTATCAAACCTATTGACCTTTCAAATGGCCTCATACCTCTCCTAAAGAAACAAAACTAAGAAATAATTTCATATTTTGTGTTTGGATTGTGTTAAAAAATAACTACCTAACTTTAACTCACTAATGCCTGTAGGAAGAACAATTATTTCACAGAGAAATAGGAAATAAATTTGTAGATGCCATCTTTACTGCAGCTACAGAAAACTTAAAGAAAACACAAAAGAAAATAGAGAACATACACTTAAAAAGCATCTAGTTGAAAGTATTCTAAATTTCACTGAAACAAAGATATGTGTCTGAAAATATGTAATCATTCATTCATTCATTCACTCCAAAAATGCTAGCCTATGGAGCTCAAATTCAAGTGTTAATATCTTAGATAACATTTTAGATATCTTGTCAGTTATCATCTTAGATATCCTCTTATTTTCCTCTCCCAATGAATGCTATGAAGATTATTATGGAATATCTAATTTTTGAAAAAAAAATGAAAGAAAATTAACTATATAAAACAGGTATTTGTTCAAAAAATGTACTTGAAAATTTCTTATAAAAGTGAATGTGGAAATCTGACTGACTACATAGGGCTTCAATCCTGAAAAACAACCTGGTCACCAGTTTTGAATTCTATACTAAGAACATCTGGAAAAAGTACAGCTGTAAGCATTCAATGCTCTAAAACTTCAGTTACCAAGAATAAAGGCAATGGAAATAATAAAATTCAGCAAGAATGCAGCTGAACCACATAATAAGGCATAAAGCATGAGCAGGCCAACATGACCAAAAAACAAGGAACCATTCTCAGACTGGTAGGAGACAGTCTGAGAATTACTTTAACACTGAAAAGCATCACTTTCACACCGTTTATAGATAGATGAAAAGGTAAATGAGGAAAGAAATTTTTTTTTCTTTCAGATACTTATATATAACTAACTAAAAGCCTGCACACATCCTAAGCTTGTGTTGAAGCTCAGAAGCATACAGTCTTATCATGCCATTAGGATTCTAGTTAGTATTGCATCATAAACCCATTTCACTGTTTGATTTGTTAAAATTCTCTTTCCACTGTGTTTTGTCACTATTTCCATACAGATTAAAAAATATTTACTTTTAAGATAATTATAAGTGGATCTAATTAGTGGATAATAAAACAATTAGTAAAGTTAAATTTACTCTTTAACAAACTTCAAACTATTCCAGAGATGGGTGACACAAGTTTCCTACTGCCAATAGGAATTCTTTTGAAAGTCACAGTTATCGATCATTAACCCACTTTGTGGCTTAACCCTGTGATATAACCCCTGTAATATTGATGTGATGATAGACCACATGATAATTAGATAATTGGACCTCAAAAACATTCATTAGATAAAACATCGCTAATGGAAATCAGTGAGTCTAGTGTGGGGGAGATTAAAAGGAACCTCACATCCTTTTAATTTCACTCAAATGAAAAGAGAAAAAAAATTGTCCAAATTGAAGGCTGCAGCAATCAAAATGTTGAACAAAAAAACAGGATGAGGTACAGAAAGGAAATCAATTTTCATGTTTCAATTATTTAATTGTTTCAGTGTCCTTAATGATGTTATTGTCTACATGTAAAGTACCAGATCGCATTTATGGAATAAGCCTTAACTAAACATGGGCATAGTGTCATATTATTTGATTTCCTATTTTATCCCTGATATGTAAACAAGAAAATAGAAATGAATGAAGGCATAAACCACGTGAGAGATTTAAAACATTATTAGATATTTTTGAAAATAAAATGACCATATAGTACACTATAAAATTTTCTGTTTGAAAGTTTGGTATAGGAAGCCGAAATGTTAATCCACCAAAGAATAGATAAGTTTGATATCACATTTTTGTCACACTAAATTCCATTAGCTAAAAAATAGATGGTAGAATATACCGCATTTATGATAAATGTCAACAATAAATATAAAACTGGAGTTTTCATTTAAAAACATGCTAACTCTAAAATGAACAATTTATTTTCTTTTTTCCCAGACCACTTCTATATATTTGAGGCATCCTTTCATTCTTTCAATCAAAAAAGTATTCATTGAGAATGTATTTCATAGGTACTGATATAGACAACTACATAGAGTGTTGACAAACCAAATGTGTGTCTTATCCTCAATATAGATCCGTACAGTATAGTGAAACAATAATTCATGTTAATAATATTAAGAATGATGCCAGCACAATTTGTGTGATGTGAATGACATATTCCATAAATGTAAGGTTAAATTTCTGGTTAAATGACGGGATAAGATTTAATTGGCGTGCTCTTCCCTCCCCCAGTACTTAATGATAAAAAATTTCAAATAACATATCATCATTGCTTTTTGTCTTGGTGAATAAGGCTTATGGACTAGATTAGAATTCAGTCTCATCCTTTGATAATTAAGGCTCCTGAAACACCTTAAGGTCATCTGTCTGACAATAACTTATTATGCAGAATATGCCATTTGCCAATTAGAAATATGTAAGTTATAAATACAGTATTTCTTACATACAAGCAACTGCTCCCCTAGGACATGCCTCTGGGCTGTGTTGTTAGAACTGCTCTTCTCTCCCAGATGACCAGCATTAATCTATTGCCCTGGTCTTTAGCCTTATACACCATCTTCACCGTAAAACAAGAAATATTGTCTTCTGGATCTTCTCTCTCTGACATACATAAAACTAAGCTGACAAATATTCTACTCCTGAACTGCAACAACCAATCAATGACTGATTTCTCTTACAGAGAAATGCATAACTTAAATAGGTATCATAATAACTATTACAAAGATTACCCCTGAAAGTTCTTTATTTTACCGGAATCCCTATACCAACATTACTTGTTCTGTGTCAAAAAAGACCAATGTTTTTTTTTGAGACAGAGTCTCACTCTGTAGCCCAGGCTGGAGTGCAGTGGGTCACCTTGGCTCATTGCAACCTCCACCTTCTAAGTCCCATTCAAGCAATTCTCCTGACTCAGCCTCCCGAGTAGCTGGGATTACAGGCACATGCCACCATGACCAGCTAATTTTTATATGTTTAGTAGAGACGGGGTTTCACCATGTTGGCCAGGCTGGTCCTGACCTCATGTTCTGCCCACCTCAGCCTCCCAAAGTGTTGGGATTACAGGCGTGAGCCACTGCACCCAGCCCAAAAAAACAATTTTTTTTAAACTCTGTAAGTATAAATTCAATTTGACTATTGTATAACAAAACTCATAATGCTCAAGAAAGAAATGAAATTTTACAATGTATTGTAATTTTAAAGATGATATAATAATCATGGTAACAAATTCAAGATAAATATTTCTAAAGTTAATAGAAGATAAAAATAGTATGTAAATTAACATGAAAAAATTATCTTACAGAAAACATTATTCATAACATAACTCTAGAAATGACTTTTGCACAATTATAAAAAGAGTTCTTTAAATCTTTCAGTAAGGTACTTTAGAAGAGTATTAAAATTTCCTATACAAGAAAAATATAATTCTAAATATTTTACTTTATATCCACCATGTTCCATATATGATTTCAGAGTCATTAGCATTTTTAAAATATTATCACCAAAGACTTAAAAAATAAAAACTGTATTTCCTAAAATCATAACTAAGATCCTAAATATGGGTGTGAACCTTGCATTACAAAGTTTTAGGCTCTGGTCCTGTTTTGTTACAAATGTAATACATATTCATTGAGATAAATAAATAAATACCCACCACTACTCATTGCCCCAAGGCAACACATACACATTTACCTAACCAATCTCCTACCTCTGACCCTGAGTCCTTCCTGAGGTCGTGAGAAAAGATATATTTAGAAAGTACTACTTATATTTTCTATAAAGGGATCATTTAAAAACTCTGAACAAGTCCAAGTTACTAAGATTCAAATGGTAACCAGAATTTTCTGGGACAAATGCTTGTTTTTCTATCACTATCAATTATAGAAAGTGGCATTAAAGACTACAAATCTGTATTTGACAGCAATAGCAAGTAAAATTAATATTAGTTTTACCCAATGTCTATGGGAAAACTATCCCTAAGGACTGAAGAAGAGCACACTTAAATTTTACTTTTAAAAACTTTGTTTTTAATATTACCTGGCCCAGTCCATGCTGAATGACCATCAGTAAGTATAAGAACAAAACCAGACTCCAGTGTTTTCTCCCAAGATACCTGTAGATAATGAGTTACACTGGGTTCAGAAGCAAGATGGATTCTGCTTATTTTTCTCTCCATTTCTTAATACCTGTAACAGGATAATAAATTAATATTTTTAAAAGAAACTGTAACTCAAATAATGATGTTTTCTCTATCGGCCTCTCAGCTATACAAACACCAAGGAAATAAGAAAATAAGCAAAACAAAAAAACACATAATAGAGTCAACCATTAAATTCAGTAAATCATAGTTTTCTTCAATATTAATTCACAATTTTTACAGATGAGAAAAACAGAGGTCCATAAATGGAAAATGATTTGTCCAAGTAATGGAGATAAAAACTATCATCTCGACAATTTGAAGAGTAAACTTTACCATTTCGTTTCCCCCAGATTCAACAGCCTCTTTTTCTACCACAAAAGAAATGGTTGCAAGAACTTGTGAGAATGACCTGGAAGTGATCTCACCGCTGAAATATTACAGTAATTAGAAAGGATAAAACTGGCCAAGTATCTTAGTCTCTGTCTGGAGAGACTGTGTGGAATGAAAAAGTTGAGTAAGCATAATTCAATGGGGAAAAAAAAATCTCAGAACCCAACAGCTGACAGTATCCAGTCATGCCTTGTCTAAGATAGAGATGTCCAGGTTCAATGACTGAAACACCCCCGATCCACTGAGACAGAAGCACCCTGTAATAGAGATGAATTACATCAAATTATCACAGCCTGAGGCCAATAAATGTTTTTGCTTTTTTAAGTTTTGTATTGAAGTGTTATATATAGACAGAAAAGTATATATATCAAAAGTACAAAAGTACAACTCAATGAATTTTACACTTGAACAAATCCATGTAAGCAGTACATACATCAAGAAGCAGAACATTATTGCCCCAAAATTCACTCTCACACTCCCTCCTCTCTAGTGACTGACATCTCCAAATAACCACTATCCTATCTTCTAACAGAGATGATGGCTTTGAATATTTCTGTACTTTATGTAAATATAAATATACGGCATGTTCTATTTTGTGCCTGGCTTCTTTTGCTCAACATTCGGTTTGAGAGATTCATTCATACTGTGTGTTACAGTGAAAGATGATTTTCAGGGCAGTATAGTATTCTATTATATAATTATTAAAAAGGTTATTTATTCATTCTACTAGTGATAGGCATCTGGGTACCTTCCAGGTTTTGACTATTACAAATAGTGCTGCCAGAAACATTATGGCAAATATATATGCATTTCTGTTGGGTATACACCTAAGACTAAAATCATTGGATCAGAGGAGAAGGACATGTTCAGTTTTGGTACTACACAGCAAATATTTTTCTAAAAGGGTTGTACCAGTTTACAATTGGTGTATGAGAATTTTGATTACTGCACATTCCTGCAAACATTTTCCATGGTTTTCATGTTAGCCAAATTTTTACTTCATATAATAAAGAACAAAATAAGAATTAGGAGTACAGAATATAGTATCAGAAGTTAGAGTTAGAAGGGAGTCAGATCCAAGATTACCATCATCCATTTGTTAAGCACTCTGCAACTACACAAGAATTTTATTGCTTGAACAAACAGAAATACATAATACAAAAATTTTAAAAATCTAATCTCATCCTTCCCAAAACAAACTATGTTCATCTGAACATTTCCCTCTGTCTTTATCTACAGACACACATGTTTAAATAAATCTTTTTTTTTTTTTTTTTTTTTGGGACGGAGTTTCGCTCTTATTACCCAGGCTGG